>NC_036638.1:367486-371139 GCF_002806865.2 Cucurbita pepo subsp. pepo
TGGGGGGGGGGGGGGAGGGAATAAATAATATCGAGATAAATAAGATAATGCAAAGGATAAGTAATAGGTTAATGCATATGTTGAAGACAAATCATCTATAACACACAAGAAAGAAAATGGACCATGATAGTCACCTCAGTTCGATGTCTGTTTAAAAGTGTTGATATCCAATGCAATGCTTCAATCCTAGTAGCCTCGTGTTCACTAGATAGTTGTCTGATCAATCAACGAAACAACAATCATGAAAATGTAATGAAAGCAGGAAGCTTACGTCAAATAAAAAATCAGCATAGCCTCAATGAGGCAGGAACACTACAATCCAAACGGTGTCATTGCAGAAAAAATTGTGAACACATTTTCTCCAAGGAAGATGTGTGGACGGAGGGGCAAGGAAAGTGAAGGGGGGAGCTGTACCTCCTAGCAATAGAAAGGATAGCACCTACATCAAATCCTTCGGATGGAGCTGCCTTGATATTGCGAAGTTCTTCATTAGTTTCCCGAGCAACCTTCAAACATAATGCAAGGAAATCAGTTGCTTTAAATTCTCATAAAAACCATCAAGCCCCCTCACCGTGAGGTGTAAAATGGGAAGGGAACTCTATACTGCACCATAATATATCCAAAGAGGACTTAAAGAGAGCCTTTTGAATTCTCTTTAGGCTCCATGTTAGCCTTCGTAATCATATGAAGTCAAAAGAACTAACCTTAGTGTTTAAATATTTGTCTAAACTAGCCGGATACAAATCGTTAGAGATATTTTAATTCACTCACTAAGATTTTACAATTGCAAACTCTACAAAGTTAATCATTTCAAAGTAACAAAGAATATAATAAAAAAATTTAATATTCATAAGTGTTTGGATCAGCTTTCGTACATCTTCACTATTCTCACGGGACAACTATCTGACCCTAGTACATTTAGTTATTAAGGTAAGTTATATGATACTAAATCCAAGATAGGTAGGTAGCCACCATAGCTTGAATCTGTTTCCTCTAACCCCTTTACTTTTTGCATGGCCTTTCTAGACCACTAGGCCTAAGTTAAAAATTAAAAAAATATAATTCTACAGTTTTCTTTTAAACATTTTGTGTTTTTATTTTTAAATCAAAAGGAAAAACTTTTATAAAATTGGAATCTTATTCAATTTATCATTCTCTTGAACCGTCGCTTACAATTCATAGCATGAATATTTACTTTTAAAAAAAATTGGAGTATAAATATGAAATTGTACATGCATAAATATAGAACTTTTTTTTAAAAAAAATAAACACGTAGAAAAAAAAAATCAAATTTTAGAATGAAAATTATATTCTGACTAACAAATAATACTCAGCTCATAAATATTCCTTATTGTTAACTTAGAAAAAATAAAATCACAATATGAAGATGAAATCAACGGCTCTGTTTTCTCATATATTTCTACTTCTATGTAAATATTGATTTTCTTCTCACTAAGCACAAATTTGTATTCCATATGATTTTTACATTCACTCATTCTCTTTGTAAATAAAAATTTTGTTGTGCAAGACAGTTTTTATACTATCCTCACCTTACCACCCCATTTAATATTAGTCAACCAATCATGTTTGTGCAAGAAAAAATTGATAGAAACTCGTAAGTTCAATGTTGGTTGATGAGTCCTCCTCTATAATATATCTCTAATATTTCATTGCAACAATCTTATATAAAATATAATGAAAAACATACTATAAACACTATAATTGATGGTTAAAACAGACATAAAAGCATAAATAACAGGATCAAATTACGTGCATCGTATGCGTCCATAGCAAGTAACAATAAAAAGGGGGAAGATAAATCTTACCACTCTAATCTTCTCTTCTTTGTCGGCTATGGAAGGTAGAATTGCTCCTAGAATATCTGCATAATAAGGTACTAGCTGATCTCCACCAAGTTTCACAAACTCGTTAATCTGCAAATACAAGAAAACTATAAATTTTTAAAATTAATGCACAATATAAAGAAATCTCTATCGGTTCTTGAGAGAATTAGGAAGGATCCCATAATAAAGTGAGAATGTGTCAAGTTTTGTTGAATCTTAGAGAAATTAAAATAATAAATGATGGATGGTCAAGTCCAAAGTACCCATACCCATATAATGGCTGTTAAGCGAGTAAATTCATCTGAAGAAGAAGCCCTCTGGACAAGAATCTCAACCATTCGGCCATAATCTACAGACTTCAAGAGTAGCACTGCTCGAGTCAGAAAATTGTTAAATGAACAAATAAATTTTGAACATACAAGGGAAAAAAATTGAAAAAATAGATGGTAATTATTAAATCAATTTTTACATTTGCATGGGTTGCGCGTAATTCCTCGTTTTTAATGGGAAACAAGGAAATCAAATAAACATCAAGAGAGGAAGAGAGCAGCATAAAGGCCTTAGGGATGAGGAATCCCTAAAAGCCTAAAACGGAGTATAAAAAATATTGTAGTTATCCCTAAGCCTAAAACGGAGTATAAAAAATATTGTAGTTATCCCTAAGCCTAAATTTTTCTTGTGATTTTTTCTGATTTTGCTGTTGGCCATACAAATTGTAATTATCAATAGTAAAAATGTGAAATTAATTTTCTTTTCATATAAGAAGCCAAAAATCTTCAATCAAAACAAGAAAAATACAAAAGAAGAGACACCAACACCTAGAGCCAAAAAGCTAATAAAAACTAAAAGAACTCCCATCAGCGAAATAATGAAAATGCCTCTGGTTACAGAGTAATTATAAAAGAGTGCATCAATTTCAGGCTAAGTAACCTTACTGGAGAATTCTCGATCTCTTGGAGAAACTCAGAAAGAGCAGAATCAGCTTGTTGCCGGATTTCATGACTTGAATCACTCAACATATTAAACAAGCCTGAGATTCATCACAGATTCGTAAATTGTAAACATTTAGCAGAAAAAACTTTATATTAATATCGCTCTTCAAACCATTTACTCTACATTCAATAAACAAAAGAGAAGAAATTACATATTAAAAGAAATGTCATTAACAGAAACAATCACCATCAAGAAAATCAGGAAGAAAACCCAGCATATCGATATCTGGCACACTATCAAGTACAGTGATCCATCCAACCAAAAACTGACGGACATATGGATTTAGGACATTCATACGCTCCCTAAGCAATGGAATAAACTCTTCGATGCTGTAGAAAGAAGATCACCAGAAAAGAATGTATAAACAAATACATCTTTGCAATACAATTTCAAACCATGCAGTTTGAGAAATGATGGCGTACCTGAACTGGTCACTTTCAGTAACGATATCCTGTTCCATTTAATTTATAAAATTAGTTATAAACAAGGGAAAATTCCCATTCAGACAAAGTGGATGTCAAAACAGAGAGAAAGGAAACAAGACATCTCCCTAATCTTTAGGGAGGGAAAATTTACATCAACGAGGTAGGCAGACTAAATACAATAGACCATATGCATACATGTAAAGCAGCCCAAAAGAGGGCATATGTTGTACAAGATCCAAAGATAAACACAACTGCTTGTATTCTTCAAATATTGTGGTGTTCCACTCAGTCCATGGTGAATCAGAGAATGTCTGAAACATGGAATTCTTCTTCTTTCTTTTTCTTTTTATTTTATTATTTTTTTTTTATTTTATTTTATTTTTTTTTTTTA
>NC_036638.1:371289-432560 GCF_002806865.2 Cucurbita pepo subsp. pepo
TGGGGGGGGTGGGGGGGTGTGTTAGTCATAATTGAGAGTACCTTGACAAGTCGATCTAATAGATGAGCAGCACTTTGTACGTTGGCATCTGAATCAGCTGAAAGCTTACATAAGGCATCAAATATCTGGTTAAAGAAAACTATAAAATCCCCTCTAACAACCTGCAGCAATAGAAGTACATTCAGCTTAGTCCCAAAAGCATATTAACAGATCTGATAATTTTTCTCACCTTTGCAATGTTGTATAGAGCTTCACATGCATAATATCGTACTCTGCTATCTTGATCAGAAAAAGAATTGAGCACAGGAGGTACAATTTGCTGTAAAGTTAATCATGTTAGACGGAAAAACTAGAACATGATAACATCGCCAAAATGGAACAAAACAGAAAAAAAAAATATGTCTGATTTATTTCGCAACGATACAAGTTATATATCAACAACAAGAAAAAGCTCTTAAAATTGCACCACTTGAAGAGAGATAAGAAACAGATCAAGTTTCATATGCCATTCTCCCAAATTGTTAGTCAGAATCTCTACAATTCAATAGTTTGAGGCTACAAGCAGCAGAGTTGGGATAACATATCCACCTAATAAACCAAACACAATCTTTGTCGATAACATATCCATCTTCTAACAAATAAACTCTTCAAGTACATTTACTAAATACTTATTTATACCAAGTGACGGCAATAGCCTATGAGAAATCAGTGATGAACTAAACTATAAAACTCAATTACAAAATCGCCTAAGAAAATCTAACCTCGAGATGTTGGGACGCATCGGAAGTCAAGCCAACAGTTGCAGCTGCAAGTCCTATCAATCCTCCCTAGAAAATGAAATTGGAAGTTTAAAATCAAGCAAATTCCAAAAAAAGTTTAAAATGATAATAAACCGAAATTTAATGATAATAAAATGAAGACTTCACCAAGTACACGAAGTCTCAAAGGCAAACCTGAACCATCAGAAGCATTCATTTTGGCATTCAGCTCATACCTTTCTATGATTCGCTTGGGGAGACATAGTGAATTCGTTGGTGAGCAGATTAATAACTGCCGTAATCCTCTCATGATCTCCAGCCGAAGCAAGTTGCTTCACAACTCCCTCAACCTACAAGCGCAATGCAGGCCTTGAAAGATTACAGACAATGAAAACCCTAGAAATTTTAAATTGATGGAGCGGGTTGGGAAGTAGACCTCAAGAGCAGCGTTCTTCCGTTTCTCATAGAGTTTATCAGAGAGGTTTCGTAGCACAAATGCCGGCATGACAAAGTGAGCATCAGCCATATCAGACCCTAAGAGCACTGAACAAATTCAAGTGATCAAAGAAACCGATAGGGAAATATCAAATGCGTTTTCGGAGCTTCTCCTGCTCGAATCGGAACATCTCTGCTCGGAAGTTTTCCCAATAATAAAATTGCAAAAAGAAGAACCAAAACCAATGAAATTAAACAGAACACCAACAATGGAAAGGGGCAATCGGGATTAGAACTCGGCCAAATTCCAAGGAATTAATAGTAAAAGTTGGCAACCCAAATCCAATCCAATCCAATACAATCCAATCCGACAAAGACCCAAATTGAAAAAGAGAACAAAATATTAATAAAAATCAATTCGTCGTGAGGAGTTTTCTTCACATTTTGCCCCCTTTTCTTTTTCTGGGTTCAGGGGACTGACTCATTTTATGCAAAGACTTTTCTTTTCCCTCTCTCTCTTTGTGTTCGCTTTGTGTTCGCTTTGTGGAACTACATGGCATTGTTAGTGTAGGAGGAACCACACCGGTGGACACACAACTTAGGCCACTCTGCCTTGTCCATTCTTCACCCAACGGACCCAATCTCCTCCAGGCCTAATTTCATTTTCTTCCTATTTTTATTTTTATTTTTATTTTTATTTCAGCTGAATTCTACTTCTAATTTCTCTTACTCACCTAACTGTACATTTTAGACCGATCAAGTTTGAATCTTTTCCCGTCTTGAATTAAAAAAAACAAAAAAAAACTTTTGTTTAATAATTTATTTCAAGCTTGATTTATGTATTTATGATAGGATTATTACTTATACTATATATAATATGGTTTTATATAATATAGTTCGTTTTATATAATATAGTTTTATGTGTATATTTATGTTTATAATATATTTTGTATGATCTATGCGGGTTATGCAATATTTATAGTCATTACTTTATTTCGTTTTGTTCGTTCGGTCAAAATTTTAAAAATTAAATTTATTCTTATTTGTATATATATAAATTACTCTATACTTTTTTTTTTCCTACAACCAATAAATATATACATGTGGATTGAGAAAAGAAAAATCAACCACATACTTCTCATGATATGCACAACTACTTTCCTTTACTTTTCTTTCTTTTTCTTTTTTTTTTAAAAAAAGGAAATTGGATATTTCATTTTTATAGTGAATGGCTACAACTTGAGTGAATAATGGGAAAAAAAAAACAAATTAGAAACATTTCAGGAGATACGTTTCATAGCCTTTTTATTTTCCAAAAATAAAATAAAATTCATTAAAAATAGGGAATAATTGGTAAATTTTTTCCAATAATAGTATGGAAGCGTCCAGTTAATGTGCCTAAGGTTGGATCATGCACCCGGGAAGGAATTCCATAAATGAACTAGCATGGACATGGGAGGGTCCTAATGCACCCGGGAAGGATTTCCATAAATGAACTAGCATGGACATGGGAGGGTCCTATGCCTCGATATAACTCAAATCAATAGATGTTCGGAATGCCCCAATGATACGAACAATACATAGGTCCGTTCTCAATAACCATGACTGAGCGAACTATGATGATCGATAACATCGCAGGACTTGGGATAGCATCAAGACATGTGTGTCACGTTGATTGGAAACTGAGATAACATAATGAGACCTAACGTTGCATTGAGAAACTTTGACCCGTGAGTAAAAGATAAGGTTGAACTAAATTACTTGGTTTAACCCATCTCTTTGTAATTGTTGCTTCGTGGTTTAACCCATCTCTAAACTTTAAAAAATAATAAAACATTTAGGGTGCTGGTAAGATCACACCTCATTAAAGAGAGAAACGAGGAAACAATGAAACGAAGCATTTTTTTCGTTATAAGAGTGTTAAGCCCCTCCCCACTGAACGTGTTTTAAAGCCTCAAATTGTAAGATGAATGATACGTAACGAACAATATTAGCTAAAGGCTTTGTCTGTTACAAAGGACGCTGGATCTAAGAGAAATGGATTGTGAAATCTCACATTCATTAGAGAGGAGAACGAAGCATCCCTTCTAAGTTTGTAAGGGTGTGGAAAGCTCTCCCTAGTAGACACATAACTGTGAGACTGTCAAAGATACGTAATGGGCCAAAACGGGCAATATCCCCTAGCGGTGAGTTTAAACTGTTATAGTACTCCCAAAAAAAAAAAAAAAAAACTGCCCTATTGAGTGTAAATCAAAGAGGAAAAGGGAACAATAATTTTGTCATAGATTGACAAACTATGCAGAAGAAGCAGTAAATGAAGAAAAAGAGGATAAAAGACAATAGTATGGTGTGACAACAAGAATATATTAACCAACAACACACATTGCAGATTACATAATCATATATCAACTGAATATGACAATAGAAGAAACAAAGTAAAAAATTCCAATAAGTAGGGAGGCTACCTATACAAATCACACAATCACTGGATCACTCACAAACAAACTTCACAGAAGGTGGGTTAGACAACAAGTCAACTATTCTTCCCTTTTAACCTTTTCTTTCTCCCCTTCTTTTCTCATCTTTAAACAGAGGGATGACAATCCTAAGTCAGATGCGTTACCAATTACCTCCTCGTGAACGAAGCGTCGTCTTTCCAAATCTTTCCTTTTTTTTCTGTAAGGCAACAATTCTAACATACACAGGGAGTCATCGGCGTGCGGGTTACACTACTATCATCAATCATGAGGAAGAAAATAGAATATAGAGTAAGGAAGAAAAAAGATCAAGGATCATAAGCCATGTGGAAACTCGTGGTCGAACAAATGCAGATTTGGTTTCGTGTCATTGAGTGCTGCGATTCAACCCACCTCGTCCAATGCTTCTGGAAAATATGAAAGATGTTAGTCAACCTTTTAAGACATCTCCAGAATGGGGTACAACTCTACTGTATTATAAGAAAACAGTCAATATAACAAGATTCAAAAATTTGGGGCACGATTATCACAGATCAACAAATGATAATAATCATGTTTAAAATTTGTTGCTCAAGTAGTAGTGGAGCTACTTGGTTAGCCACTCGATTCGCTGTAGTGTGTTCTAACTTCTCCTTGTGTTGGGTCTATATATACTATACTAGAGGGACAATCTCATAGAAAAATTGGGAACAAGCTCTCTACATCTATTGAGGAACTTCCCTATCATTCTCCATTGTTGATGCTTGATCATGGTCCTTGCAAATTCTTTTAGATCACTTGTTGAGGGCTATCTGATAGGAAAATGGGGGGAACAAGCTTTCTACCTTCGGTTGAGGGGCATACCTATAAATGCATGATCATGGTCCAAAGACAAATTCAATTCATTACCTGGCTTGTAAGCTCAGGAGAAATTCATCACTACTGTGTGTGAACTCAAAGAAAAAAAAAAGAGATTCTCCTAGTAAACTAGCAGAGTTGAGTTGAATGCCTAGACCTTTTACCCATTTTAGGTCAAAGGTTCTGAATTTTCTTTATCTCTGCTGGCTGGGGCTCAGGTTGCCAAATGATTTCCTAAATTAAATGGCCAAGGCCCCACCTGTAGTGTTAAGAGTGGACAAGATCTTCAGGACAAACATAGTGATTACGAACTTACCAGAGATCTAGAGGTGAGATGGGAGAATTTCATCAGTAACTCATGACAGAAGGTGCCAGAGATCGGGGAACGAGATCATTCTGTAATTTCATTTTGGGTTCTTCGATTACTAATATTAATGTTTATACTTTTGGCTAATGAAAATTTCAAACTCCAAACAGCATGGCTAGGATTATCGTCCTCTTGGGGTCACTTACAGTTCATACAATGGTCTGGGTATCATCAGAACAATATAAATGGTTTAACGAACAGTCTACAGTTCATGATCTCCAACCTTGAATAAGAGCATCATAATGTGCATGTGTCCATATGCACATCTCCCAGGACATGAAAGAAAAAGGATAGCTTAAAGAAAAGACATCACAGGTGGAATTTGAAACAACTTTCCATTTCCTTCAGCAGTTCAGTCTCAACATCTCAAGAATTGCCTTCCGGATATTGGGAATGTTCCCAACATTTAATCCCAAAACATACATCATATTACTTGAAGACACCGATTAAGTGGCAGAAACATAATGATATTACATAAATTAAGGAGCATATCATAATAAGCAATCTAAATTACTTAAATTAGCATCTTCCACAAAAGAAAAAAAGAATCACATCACAGATATGCAATCATAATACAGTCATTGAGTACACAGCAGTAGCGTTTTGAGAATAACAGCGTTGATTCATTTATTAGTTTTGTACATGACAGGAATCTGAATTAATACCTTCCGGGAAGTAATTGTGCTGCAGTAACGGGGCCCTTGGTGCTACCACCAAATCGCTTTGCCCTGTTCTCCTGCTCTTTCTCTACGCGCATGGCTGCTACCTCCTTCTCCATGACAGCTACTTCCCTTCTCATCTTCTTTGCCTCAACCTCCATTGCTTTCGTCAGTGTCTCTACCTTCTTTGCTAACATCTGAAAAACATCGAGCACCAATGCCAGAATAGAAGTTAACATCTATTTAACTCATAGATGAAGAATAAATCACATAAGACTTCAAAGAACTTGTTTAGAAACAATCAACCTCAATGGCATCATCCTTGTCTTTAAGGCTCTGATCTTTCTCATGACCAGCTTTTCTCAATGCTATAACCTCCTTTTGGAGTAAATCATACAACATGCCTGGAACACTGTCTTCAGTCCCAGGTGTTGGAGACTCATTTCCCTTTTCATCAGGATTACTTTTCCAATCATTATTTACTTCACTGTCCTTACTTGCATCACAGGACCGATTGAATGAATAACTGGGTAGAAGTCCATTCAATGACACCTTCCCTCGGTCCAATGACCTTGTGCCTCCATCAAATGATTTTGACGTGCCCTTAGCATGTTTCAACACTGTGCTACTGCTTGAGGACAAAGATCTAAACTGAGAACCTGGTGTCCTTTTGGGTAAAAGACCATTGGAAGTTAATTTCGAAACATTGTCAATTCCCCCGAGAGACTGTCGACGAGAGGGGCCATTGCTTACACTTCTCCCCTCTGGAGGAGCACTTCGATTACTACTACCAGATGACCCTCTCAAACTCTCTTCAAGCACTCTAAGTCGCAGTTGATACTTCTCCTGCAAACAGTAGCAGTGAGGCTTTTAGTTTCTGGTAACGGTGAACCATGTATAGTGAATTACAGTGATTGAGATAAAATTGGGTTACCTTCAATTGTGCTTCAGACCTTGCAGCTCGCTCAGATATAGTAAGTTTATCACGAAGTTGCTGCATTTCTCCCTAGAAATAGAAGCAATAGCACAACAACAAGAAGATAAGCCCAGAGCAAAATATTGGGTTGAAAAGAGTCAACAAACTCAATTTACCTGCAAAAATCTTCGTTCTTCCAGCCATTGTTTTACTGGCATAACCTTGTCATTTGAATCTTTCCATTCATTTGCTACTACTACAGCCACTCTGTTGGCTGATACCTTTGCACGAGCCAACTCTCTGTCTAGAGTTTTCCTTTCCTCCTGAAGAAAACAGAAATAAACCTCAGCTATTTCGGTAATGAGCTCCAAGATCCAAAATAAGTAGTACATGTAAAATAAAAGACAATTCTGATTCAAATATCTTGGCACATTACATTCATCTCCTGAACTTTGCGCTGATAATCTCTCACAGCATTTGCTGCCGCACCACCAGCAAGGACAGCCTCCTCCAGCTCCCTCACAGTTTGTGTTAATTTTTCAACCTCTGCAACTTTCTGTCGGTGCATCTTGTCCAAGATTTTGTTTTCTTCCTAAAGCAACCCATAAAACAACGAATGAAACAGCTGAAACGTTTAAATGTTAAGCATCATGCCGAGAAACATTACCTGACAAATCTCTATCTGTTTCATTAACTCTTGATTTTTGTTCTGTAAATCGTCCACCATAGAGGCCTTGGCAAGGGCACTTTGAACAGTCCTCTCAGCATCAACCAAAGCTGCTTCCTTTGATTTGGTTAGACGATCCAATGCTTTGTTGTCATCTTGAAGCTTTGTGATCTTGAAATCAACCAAGACAACAAATATAAGCCCATAGTAATTTTCTTTTTCACTCGGTATATATGCTTATCGTGCCATATTTAATGAACAGTACCTCCTGTCGTGCAAGCTTGAGCTCAGCCTCCAAAGGTGCAAGAATGGCTTCGATTGGAGGCATGTCATCATCCTTTTGAGCAGCATGTACCCTCCTAAGAGTGGCTTCAGCGGCAAATTGAGCTGCCATTGAAGCCTTCTTCTCATCATTGATTTTCTTTATTTCAAGATTCTGAAAGAAGTTACATGATAAATTATTNAAAAAAAAAAAAAAAAAAAAAAAAAAAAAAAAAAAAAATGGAGTAAATAAGGTTAAAAAAGGGATCAGTGAATACCTTGCTTTCAAGAAGAGATTCTGTCAACTTTAATTTCTCCTCGGCCTTTGATAGTTCTTCCGTCAGCTATATGCCAATTAAAAAACCCAATCAACAATTTTCATACAATAAAATTTCCAGAACATACATACATTGGTCAAAAGTAAGTGACTCGGATATCATTAATGTTGCTCAAGGAAAACCAGTAAAGCCTTTCTGAATAAAGCCAAGCAGAAAAGCCAATTCTTTAGTGAACTTCAAAAGTTACAAAATAATTTTTTTTTTTTTTTTTAAACACGAAACAACTTCTCATTGAAATAATGAAAATGAATACAAAATAACTCGTAACAGCGAAAGAGATTTAACCAAACAACAAAGAATTAAAGCAACAAAGACACGCATACCCATATAGAGATTTAACCATGAAAAAAAGTAATGAAAAAACAAAAACTTCTCAATATCTTCGCCTGAAAGACTTGGAGAGCTTGCGAACAAAAACTGAAGCTGCGAAAAAGATCTCTGCCAGTCACGTAACACCGAAAGCTACTATACTCTTTTCAAAGAAAATCAGGAACCGACCTCCAACAATGTCATCAAGAAAAACATTCGAAACAACTGCAATACGCATAGAGATCAAGGTGGCAACAAGGACAACAGACCAAAGTGCTCATCCTCCAAGAAAAAATGGTCAAACTACTAACCCTGACTTCATTTTTACCAAATTTTAATAAGAACGATCTTAGAAGGAGAGATTTCTCAATTACTGCCCCAAACTCTTGGAATTATCAAATAAATTGTCTCATTCTTTTGAAACCAAAAACCTGTCAGTTAATTAGTGAGAAGATGAATACCCCAGACCTCAATAACCTTTCCACTGGATTTTCGCCAACTCTTTACTTCAATTCAAATTTCAGAACAATCAATTAAATTAAAGTCTGGGAAGAATCAGACCCCGAAACGTTTACTGATGGCTTCAAATGTGTTGCGTTCCCAGTATGTTAATGGAAGATTCTTCAAAGAAATCCAACCACTATAGCCGATAATGAATTCAGGATAAGAATGCTTTTCCCTTGACCAAAATTTGATCCTTAAATACAAATCACCAATAATTTTGCATTTTCCATCAAAGATTTCGAAGAAAACCAGGTCATATCATCCATGAAAGAGTTGATGGAGAAATTATTATGAAAATGAGACTCTAAAACACTATGCATTTCCTTCCATGAACTGTGAGAAAATAATCTTGAAACTACCAATAACTTACTAAAATTATTGACAAGACATTATTTTCATTTCACCCGGAACCCAGAATTGAAAGACTGAAGATTGATGATTGGATTGAAGCACACCCTTCTTTAACCGAACCACCTCCGCCTAACTTAATGAAGACTACTTTACATAGATAGGATCTGGTTTGGAGGAAGCACAAACCAAGGGAGTTTGAGGAAAAATGAAACATCTATCAACTTTTCCTCATATTTCAACGAAAGTCCTCAACATTTCCCAGAAGGCCAGCCTTTCTTGTCTTGATAAGAAAAGATATGTAGGAGGCCAAATGTCACAATCCATGAATATGTTATGGAGATAACTGGACTTGGCCAAGTGAGATGTCCCATTCTCATCTCTATCTTGTTTAAAAACGGCAAACACACTGGAAGATGAAGAAGCTCAACCAAAGAACATTCAAACCAACGAAGATGAAATTCAGATGGAGGAAGTACTCTCATAAAATATAAAGAATTTGTCATCTGCAAACCAAATGCAGCAAGAAAATTTACGAATACAGCAACTCTCTAATTCCATGATAATTAAACAGGCAGCGGATACTCAAATGAAACAACCAGGAAGGTTAAGTCCAGCTGGAGAAGGAGGATAGAACTAAAAATGGAGGACGAAAGAGGAGAGAGCATTTGAGGGGAAGGGGGCTGGGTACTTCATTGACAGAAGATCCTTATGAAGAAGGATAAACCTGAGCACTAAAAGTTCTAAAATCAAAGGAGACCCCTAAAGCTAACTTACAATGTGTAGCCAACTTTAAAATATTTTAGAGAATCAAGAGGCCTATGAGGAAGAATGAATGGAACCCATAAGAAGCATTGTACAAATAAAGGGAAAGCTTGGAAAATCAAAAGTAATTTCCAGAATGCTTGGTTCTAGAAATTGGTATACGGATATACTTCTTCCCCACTTAGGGATGGAACTTACCGATCCACATTGCCAAAGAGAAACTGGCATACCAAAAATGGGAACAACCCACCAATAATTATCAAGAGAATGCCCACAAAATAGAAATAAGAACAATTAAGGGATTCTTATTGGGAAGCCTAGATCTCAACTATACAAAAAGCAAACCCAAACTACTAGTAGAAAAATACTCCATCCTACACTTTACAAACACCGCAGTTAGTTTTGTGGTGGTCTCCAATTATGAAGAGGTGTTGAATTTCAAGTAATTTCGTGAGTCCCTTAAACTATTCGAGAAGAATCCTCAAAATTAACAGCATTTTATGTCCCACAAACATTCAAGTGATCAAAATATTAACCTCTTCAACTGCCTTCTCTCTAAGCCGCTCAGACAACTTCAAAGCCTTGATCTTCGCCTGAGCTTCCCCGAGCTCTCTATCCTTATCTGCAAACAAAAAACAGAAAACAGAAACCCCACTCAAAAAAAATATATATATCGAATCAAACACGAACACTTGACAAAACGAGCAAAATCCCCTTAAAATCCCTCTAAAGAAACACCAGATCGAACCACATTTCGCACCTCGCACTTCATTCTCAAGTCGATTGAGCTCCACCTTCACCGGATCCGAGCCATGAAACAAGTTCAAGAAGTCGTCAGCGTCCATACTCGGCCTAACCGACGTCCGCCGCCGCGACGAGCTTTTCCCCTCCCTGAAAGATCCCGAAACCGTCAACGGCGTCGGATTCGGTGCCGAAATCGGCGTCGACGTAGCCTGAGAATCCACCGCCCGTCCGTTACTAACCTCCGACAAAAACCCATCTCCATCACCAGATATCTCCGCCATAACCTGATCTACCCAAATCTCTCCCTTCTCCCCCCCTTCACATTCAGTGCAAGTCCAACCCAGGATCCAAAAACGCTTCCGCTCCAATCTCAAAAATGGTACATTACATTCACCACATAATTAAGAACAAAAAAACAAAGAGAAACAGAACAATATTATACCCTTAAACTCAGGTATGGATACAAATACAGACGAAATCTGAAGAAAGAGAGAGAAAAAAGAAAAAGAAAAAGAAAAAGAAAGGAGGAGAGTAGAAATCAGGAATTGGGTTCGTTAAATAAGGCTAAAATCCTCTCTCTACGAATGGAATAAATGAGTCTAGAGAGAAAAAGATGGGAAATGGGAGCTCTGCTTCCTCTGCCCGCGCGTTTCTCTCTCCCTCTCTCTCTCCCTCTCCCTCCCTCTCTCTCTACAAATTCGAGAGGCCGTGTCAGTGTGTGGGGAAACTCTGTTTAGAGAGAGACACACAGACAGAGACAGATAGAAAGAGAGCGAGTGAGTGACTGAAAAAGAGAAAGAGCTAATTTTGTTCCCTCTAATTAATTAATAATTCATTATCCACAACAATAATATCAAAAATATACTCTTTAATTTATTGTTAATTATCATTATCTAAATTTAAAAAGATAAATTAGGTTTTTTTTTATTTTTAAATTATTTAAAATTAGTAATTAATAAAGCAAATAAAAACTATATACTTATAGATTGCCAACTAATATTGTCCCTTAGATTTTAAACATTATGTAACAAAATGTTTGCCCCTCCACTTTTCTTTAAAATGTATTTATATTGAAAAAGACGTTTCTGCAATAATCCCTCTTTTTTTAAAATATATTTCATTTATGTATTTGTCTTATTTGTTCCTCGTCCCGTGTGGGAAGGGCTATAAAAATACAGAAAACATCAATAATGTAATAGCTCAAATCCACGCTAGCAGTCTTTTTTTTACTTTCCCTCCAGACTTCTCCTCAAGATTTTTAATAAATGGTAGTTTGTTGTCCTCCCTACCTACCCAGTCAATATGGAACATCACACATAAATTTTTTTTTTTTTTTGTTAAATTTTAATTGTTTAACTCATTTATATTACAATAATATAAAATATTACCTTATAAATATTGTGGTAAAGGATAAATAAAAATAATGATTGATAGAATTATGGGTAATGGGCCCAAAATTAATCTCAACCCATTACCCTTTCTAAATGGTGTGCGAGCTGATGTTACATAATCGATACGAAACGAGTTGAAGTGGATAGTATCTACTAGTGGTAGACTTTGACTGTTACAGTAAAGATAAAAAACATTTATGTATTGGTTGAAGATATAATGCAAAAGAATCAAAATGCTATATAAGCGATGCTGACATTATAACGGAAAGGGTATAGCGCCAATCTATGTGCTATTTGTTCAATAAATATCTTTCATGCTTATATTTTAGGTTTAGGGTTTTAATTTTGCGTGTGGGACTTCTTTTTGTTTTATGTATAAATTAATGGGCCGTCTCTTTATAAACGTGGTCATACGTCAGTCTCAACACATGCATGTGTATATTTTGTTATAATATAATAATGATTCGAGTTTTATATATTCTTTTTTTGTATATAATATCTCGTAGGATAACAATTTCATTTTTTCAAATTTAGATGCGAAATTAAATTTTGAACTTATATAAATATTGAAATACATATCTCGTCGTGTGTGTGCAAGGGTCGCTAGTAAGATATAAGAACGAACAATGAATAGTTTGCCTTGGATTGAATATAACCCGAAGTTCGAGAATTTGCAAGTTGTTGTCGAGATGCCTAGACGTATGGAGCATACATACCAAATGCTCCCCCTTAATGAGAAGCACACGCGTAATTACAATCTTGGTCACGAGATAGACAGTTTAAAAAAATTTGAACTTTTTTTATTGATTGTAACCGTTTACAAGGGCACGAGCCTTGCATCACTCAATAGACTCGATAGCGTTATACTTGGCTTTGTAGACCCACTTACAACCACGTAAGTGCTAACCCAAACATATAATGTTATTACCAATTAATTAAAAAAAAAATGATATTTTTAAATATTTTAAAAACACTGAACAATTCAAAAGTAATTTTTATTGGAAAAAAAATTCAAAAGGAAATTCCAAAGCTTTTGTGAATGGCCGCTAGGGTTTAAGAACCCGGCCTTAAACCCAAAACTTCCTCAATCTCGGTCTCCTAGCTCTCTCAAGCCTCGAATGTCTTTCCTCAAATCGCTACCATTCAAACCCATCTTCGCATGGTCAAAGAAGCCCTCCAATTCTTGGCTCACCTGCGGCGAATCTCCGGCTTTCCCTCCCCTTTCACCTGCAACAAGCTTGTCCACTCTCTCATCAACTCCGGCTGCGGCGAGCTCTCCGCCAAAGTGCTTTTCCACTTTCTCTCCAAAGGGTATACTCCTCATGCATCGTCTTTCAATTCCATCATCTCCTTTTTCTGTAAATTAGGGAACATAAAATATGCCGAACGGATTTTGAATTCAATGCCCAGAT
Source organism: Cucurbita pepo subsp. pepo (assembly GCF_002806865.2). Classification (NCBI taxonomy): domain Eukaryota; kingdom Viridiplantae; phylum Streptophyta; class Magnoliopsida; order Cucurbitales; family Cucurbitaceae; genus Cucurbita; species Cucurbita pepo. The sequence goes on from NC_036638.1 coordinate 384,478, forward strand.
TCGGGTGCTCGCCTGATATTGTGTCTTACAATTCTCTGTTACATGGGTATTGTGCGAGTTATAAGATTAGAGAGGCTTGTTTTCTTGTTAATAGAGTTCGTGGGGGTGTGTTGAATCCTGATTTGGTTATGTTTAATATACTGTTTAATGGGTTTGCTAAGGCTTATATGAAGAATGAGGCGTTTATGTATCTGGGTTTGATGTGGAAATCCTGTTTGCCTAATGTTGTTACTTATGGTACACTTGTTGATATGTTCTGTAAGATGGGGGATATGGAAGTGGGTAACAAAATGTTTTTTGATATGATGAAGGTGGGGGTTGTGCCTAATTTGGTTGCTTTTAGCTCCTTGATTGATGGGTATTGCAAGGCTGGGAGTTTGGATGTTGCATTTGGATACTTAGAGAGAATGCAACAATGTTCGGTTCAGCCGAACGAGTTCACATATTCAACGTTGATTGATGGTTGTTGCAAGCAGGGGATGTTGGAAAGAGCTGACTTTTTGTTTGAAGAGATGTTGAGTGTTGGTATTCTGCCTAATTGTACGGTTCATACTTCGATAATAGACGGACATTTTAAGAAGGGAAATGTAGACAATGCGTTGAAGTATATAAACAGGATGTTCGATCGAGAAATAGGACTCGATCTAACAGCATATACGGTAGTTATCTCGGGCTTCCGTAGAGTTGGTAGGTTGCATAAGGCAATGGAAGCTGCAGAAAATGTGGTGAAGAATGGATTACTTCCTGATAGGATAATACTAACAGCTATTATGGATGTGCATTTCAAAGCTGGAAACTTAAAAGAAGCTTTGAATGCGTACAGAATATTACTCGCTAGGGGTTTTGAGCCTGATACCGTGACTCTATCCACTCTAATAGATGGTCTATGCAAGAACGGATACTTGCAGGAGGCTAGACGGTACGTGGTCAAAGAAAAGGCCAATGAAATTCTATATACAGTGCTTATAGATGCACTGTGTAAGGAGGGTAATTTAGATGAAGCTGAGAGAACCATTAAGGAAATGTGTGAGGCAGGGTTTGTTCCTGATAAATATGTGTATACTTCTTGGATTGCAGAGCTTTGCAAGCAAGGAAATTTGCTCAAGGCTTTCACGGTCAAGAAAAGGATGGTTCAAGAGAACATTGAACCTGATTTATTAACCTACAGTTCCCTGATTGGTGGTTTGGCGGAGAAGGGACTAATGATAGAAGCCAAACAGGTTTTTGATGACATGTTAAATGCAGGAATCACTCCAGATTCTGTTGCTTATGACATCCTTATAAGAGGGTATCATAATCAGGGTAATGTAGTTGCGATTTCAGGTCTACACGATGAAATGAGAACGAGAGGAATTGTTATTGAACATTAATACACGAGATTCGATGCCGGGTCTAATCCTTCAATTTATACCGGAACCTTCCTTACGAGAAGCCAAGAGGCATGTGATTGGCATCAGACGGTATCGAAATTAGAGAGATTCCAAGTCATATATTCCTCCATATATTGCGTTGCTTATTGCAGGTTTCAAATGCTCCCAAAGGTTTTAAATCATGCTGTTCACATGTGGGTCATCGACATAAGGTGCTGTTTCGATATCTACTATCGATCACATGTAAACAAAATTGAACTCTAGACTTCTACGCAACCAATTTGCATCTCTATGATCTCATGCTCTCTGTTTGGCAGATTTGGTGCTTCTTCTCCTCTTGCTGAGTAGCTGCAACATGAGATCTGGGAATAGACATGACATTGCTTGAGATGGCACCTGATGGTTGCTGTAGTGTTGGAGAATTTCAAGTCGTCAGCTGCTACTGAAGAAAAATACCTATTCTTGCAAGCCAGAGCTTTCTAAATCTTTATTGAATCCATTGAAGATTTGTAGTAAACCCAAATAAACACCACACACACATAGGAATTGTTGCTTATGAAGAATCTCTCAATCGAAATAGAATTATCCATTGAAGGTTGATCTTTGTTTTTCAGGATATATACATTTAATACACACAATTGATTGTTCCTTTGTAGTAGTAACAGAATACGCTTAATACAACAGTGGACTAAAATCCACCCTCAAGAACAAGGGCCAAAAAGTTCAATAAGGTTTGATTCTACATGTCTAATCCAAGCACATTAACATGAAAATTTGATTGTTTTTCAAAGCAATATAAAGTGCAAAATGCAAATCTACGTTTATAACAAACGAGTTAGGCATCTAAGCAACATTTTGTGATTGAACAATCCTTATGGTCGCAGCATATTGGAGATGGAAAAACATTTCACTAATACAAATCAAAACAAAAATGGAGGTCCTGTTTGTCAGAACTTAAAAAATGCGTATGTATATGCTTCTGCAAATCAAGAGAAAACATGTACACAAAAGGTGCTTCCCAATACAAAGTGAACATATGGCCATTTAGAAGTAAAAGACAGAACCACAAAGAAAGGTAACAAAAACACGACCTATATCATATATAAATACATATATACAGAAGACCAAAATTTAAACACAAACCAAAGTGAAGAAAAACAAAACAAAATCATAATGTAGCTAAGTACTGGGAAATTTCTGTTCTTACAGTAGCTATAATATGAGGAATCTCGAACCATTCGAGCAACTTTTCCTTTGGAGTGTTGTTTGCTGCTTGATAAAAATAGTATCAAAGATCTGAGTCTTGCTTGCTAGCTAAGCGGAGTTCGTGCAATTCATTGAGGATCCATTCTTCCCCAGTGTGGCCGCCCAATACCAAGACTCTTGTCCCTCCAACCACGCAAGTACTGTGGCCCCAAGAAAATTTAGGTGGCTGTCCAGGAACGTTGAGAATCCTCCATGACGGTTTCTCCTCAGCTGGATCCAAAAGGAATAGTTGAGAAGGCGAATGTAACCCCGCAATGGACCCTCCGAAAATGATAATCCTTCCACAGGGCATGCTGACTGCTACGTGATCGAGTCTTGGTGGAGGAACCACGGCACTCTGACCACCAATGCCAGTCAATGCACTGCATTCAAGTTGCCTCCACCGCGGTTCTTCCTCTTCTAGATCTATGGTGTACGCCTCGCCTGATCGTAAGCGTAAGTGTCCACTCTTGGCAAGGCCACCAAACATTAGAATTTTTGTTCGACCATAAACTGAAAGAGAATGTCCCAATCTAGAAGGGGGAGTCCCGGATGTGGGAATCTCTCTCCAGGTTGGATTGTCTATTGTTAGATCCAACAAGTATGTGTCGCTGAGAAGGACCCCGGCATCTGTACATCCACCTGAAACAACCAGTTTAGAACCTTCGATCATACAGGAGCTATGCCAGGATCTAGGCAATGGAGGAGCTCCACCAGAGATTTCTTTCCATGTTGGTTGCTGAGCATCCAAATCAAGTACAAAAACATCGTTGAGCAATCCTTGACTACCACATCCACCAAAAACAACTAACCAAGAACCATTCAAACAAGATAGAGTGTGGCCCCAACGTCCAGGTGGGGAGGATTTCACGCTTACTCTGCGCCACTCAGGATTTGCAGCATCAAGATTGAGAACAAAGGTATCGTCCATGGGTTGCATATTGACTCCTTCCCCACCAAATAATACAAGTCGATTACCTGCGGCACAAGCACTAAAATTGCAACGTAAAGGTTCCACAGCTCCCCCGACCGTCAGTTTTCTCCAACATACAGCTTCAAGAGTAGTAAGTTCCCGGGCCAAGCGCCCCCAACCAAGTTTCTTTGTCATTTGTTCCAATGTTCCAGTCACTTCTCTTCCCCATGCATTCTGACATACCATCTTCCTTAAGTGCTCATTCTTTGTCAATTGACGAGTCCTTCGGCAAACTGATCCAATAGATGCAACATCTCTTGGTGTCAAGCGCGATAAAATGTTATGGGCCAAGACTTCATCTGAAAGCTGCAGTATCCAACAGATTTCTTTAAGCTGACCAAAAGGTGGTTGATCAATCAGATGAGCACTTTTGCCTGATAGATCATATTTTTTGGCGCAAGTTTCTTTGAAAACAGGATACGACAACCGATTAAGGTCTATCTTTGTCTCAGAAAACACTTGAATTCCTATAATGTGTGTTACGGTGCCATCATCATCATGTATGGGTGCAAGCCTTAGCCTATTCACCATAGGGGTGCCGTCCTTTCTGAAATTGAGAAGTTCACCTTGGAATTCAACACCTTCTTCAAGGCATCTTCTGATTTCAGAAACAACCACCGGATCTACCAAAGGGTGTCGCCTTTGTGCACGAGGATCTCTATATTGTAAGAACCGACTGAAACAAAAAGTTTCCATATGAGTTGATAAAACTTTACAAACAAGAATAATTACAAAACCTGGGATCAGGTCATGCTGGGTAAACACTGAAATGCAACTAAATCAGGCATTAATGTGGATTAAGGTAATCAAATGGTAAATCCCCCCACCGCCCCACCAAAAAAAGAGCACAACAATTGTAGACAGATAAGAGCTCGGAGGAGAAAACCAATAACAGACCTTGATCTGGATAGAGTCAGGGGATACATTACAGCAATCTCCTTAATCAGAGTCACCTAAGGTTCGCACTGAGCCATCGCCATTTGAGATAATTAGACAAGGAAATCAAAATGGGCTCCACTTTCTTCCCCCTCTATCTTTCCTAACAGGGTGCCAATCAGAATTTAGTCTCAAATCATACAAATGTGCTTCTGTTTCATATAGTAACTTGTAAATAAAGGGACTCAACAGTCGTTTGCTTAAGGAATCAGCCAGCACAGAGAAGCCACCCTCAACAAGCACAACACATCGCAACAGGAAACACCATGAAAAACTGATTTTGCAAAAAGGAATTCCTACTGAAAATTGAATCAAATCACAACACAAAAGGGCACATAAATTGCCTTAACTACAAACAAACAGAAGCACAAATCTAATTCTCCTGGATTAATTCATTCCAAACAACTGTCCCAAGCATCCAAAAGTTCCTCCTACCGTAAATTACATTCTGAATCCATTCGTAAACCAAAATTACCACAGCCTCCAATACCAAAAACGGAAAGCTAAAAACAGCCAAAAAAAACAATAATAATAAAAAATCATCACGCAATTGAGTCTCGTCATACCAATTCTGGCCGAGGACCTCATCGGCGCGGTATCCGGTGTAGATCTCAAAGACTTTATTGACGTAGATGATGGGGAATTCGGGCTCAAGAGCATCGGAGACCACGAAGGAAGTTGGAGTCATTGGGTAAAAGAACAGGCCAGGCTTTAATGGAAGCTCGCTCACTTGCTCTTCTTCTTCTTCTTCTTCATGTTCGAGTTGTTCGTCATCGTGCTTGGAGCATTTTAGCCTCTTGCCGGAGCTCTGAACCTCCGGTTCATCATCGTTTCTCGCCATTGGCTTTCGCCGCTTTCTTTCTTCCGTCAGAGCCTGAAAATGGAAGTGATTGAATTGGCCTCCGAGATATTTATTTGCTCAATGGCGGTGAAGGAAAATGCCCCTATCCGACTCGAAAATCACGAATTTGCCACATACTAACATGAGTACAAGACTAAAATTATTATTTTAATTTTAATTTTTTTTAATTCAAGAAATTAAACTAAGACCCTCAAAGCTCTAATTATTAAAAGTATTATCCATTAAATTATGCCCCAAGATTCTTATTCAAAATTATAATACCTTGTTTTCAATTCTTCCTTTTAATCTTTTTTAAATGCAAATTTCATATTCTATATAATTAGTTTTTATTTAATCAAGTTCTTATTGTTTACTAAATAAAATTTAAATATATATAATTTGTTCGGACAAAATTGTAATGGATGTTTGAAAATTTGAATAAAAATTATTGTATTTTAATAGGCTAATAAATAAAATATTAAAAATTTAAATTAGTTAATAATAAAAGAACCATTTTAATTAAATGATTTATTATAAGTACTATTAATTGGTTGATACTTTTAGTAACTATATTTAATTACTTTAATTTGATATATTTCGATCAATAAAAATGAACTAAATAAATATATAATTATTTATTTATATATTTATTACAATAGAATATTTAACTAAATATAATTAAAGGCATTACACATTAAATAGATGTATATGTTCGTAAAAAGAAATGGCAATAACGTAATTAAGGATAAAAAAGAGGGGTGAAAGAAAGGAGTGAGAGTCCACGTAAGAGAGAGTGGGGAACACGCGTGGGAATGATATTTGGAGGTAGAAAATATCTGACATTTTAGAGGCGACTACGAAAGTGCCACGTCACCATCAAACTCGTTAGATAAGATATTTTCTTCGGGAACAGAATTCCTTCTGACATGCCTGTGTGGTCCCACCATCTGCCACATGCCTTTCTCATGCTCATACATGTGCCCTTTTAAAAACTTATTTTTCTGTTCTTTTTTATTTTTTTATTTTTATTTTTTTTACTATTGAAATTCCTAACTCAAATGCTAAAAACATAATAAATTCGTTGCGAAAAGCTACAATTTTTTATAAATAAAAAAAACTAAATAGCTATAAAAACGACCATTAGTGGAATTTAGATTTTATAGATTAAATCCTTATTTAATAAAAATAAATATTTAATTTTAACTAAAACTTTCAAAGTATAAAATATATATTTTATAGAATTAAAATATATAATTTAAATTGTTACCAATGACTAATTAAATTATTATTAATTTCTTTTATATCTTAAGACTAATGAGGAAATTGTCTAATTTCTATTTTAAACTTTACATTATAATCTTAATTTGTTCGTAACACATCAAAACACGTCACCTGCACAAGCACATAAGATTAGGTGTAATTTCAACAAACCTGTCGTAACATTTTGATAACCAGTCAAATTAGTTTTTTAATTTGTTTAGTTTGGTTGATTTCTATGACGTTATTAACTTCGAAACAAAATTTATTGTAAACCATTTAAAAAAATGACTATTTTATTGTTTTCATTTTCATTTTATTTGGCAACAATAATTTTACTAAAATTCTTATAAAATTAAGTTTGGTAAATAAAACTAAACTATCACAGAAAAAAACACAAAGGTTTTGAAAGTACGAGAACAAAAAAAAATGAATGGAATAAAGTAAAACAACTTCAAAACTCGAAGAACCAAAGTTGCATTAATTAAAATCCTGAACTTCCATTAAAAGATGTGCAAGTTTATGAGTTCTTAATCAAGATCCTCTCGAAAAATGTCTCAAACACTCTCCATAAGACACGATGTACAATGAGTGAAGGAAAATAGTTATAGACGTATCGTATCTGCTCCACACACATTTTTTATGGTTGGACCGACGCATCTAATAATATCATATGCACATCATGTGGTAATGTACAACGTCATAGCATGGACAAAAGAATAGCTCAAGAAAACGTGTTTACTCGACCAGAGTACGTATGTTCGTGGTTAGGTCTAACTTCTTCAAGTCATTCATGACTACAACCCTCTACCTTGTCTCAACCACTTTGAATAACCATCATACTCACCTCTTATTCACTTAACCATAAACCCTTCTCGAAGTATTAAACTTTTATATCTAACTTTATTACTAGTCAATATTGTCTTTTTTTGGGCTTCTCACTCAAGGTTTTAAAATGCGTCGGTTGGTAAGAGATTTTCACGCTCTTATAAAGAATATTTAGTTCCTCTCTCCTACCGACGTGAGATATTACAATCCACCCGAGACCAGTGTCTTCACTGATATTCGTCCTCTTCTTTAATCGATATGAGATCTGACGTTAACTTACGAGGGAAAGAAATAGACATAAATGTTGTCAAGTTGTCACTCATCCGCCCCAACTCCTCCATCTACTTCATTTAATGTGCAATTAATGTTATTAATTGCATCATTTATTTGAAGGAAATAAAAATAAATAAAATAAAAACCATATATTTTACCTTTACCTTCCCTTTAAAGTGTCTATTTTAAAATTAATTGAAAATATAAAATTAAAATTTTAAAATACAAAATAACTGTCTTATGATTGAGGTGCATTGATGATGAGCTGTAAGTAGTTATTTGGAGATTTGAAAGTAGTTATTTGGAGCTTTCTATTAAGTTTTGTATAAGATAATTAAATTATAATTTTTCTTTATTAAAATTTCAAATTTGAAAATTCAGCCAATTAAAATTTATAGATTAAATTATTATAAATTAAATTGCAAATACTATATAATTATTTTCACAAAAGTTTAAGTATAAAACATATGTTAAACTAATGTATATATAAATCATACCTAACGTATAATATAATGTATTCAATATTACCTTCGTTGAAATTCGTTAAAAAAACAGTAAAAATGAAGTTAAATTGAACTAAATCAAATTAATTCCTCAACTCCAGTAATATGTTAAACTCCATCTTGTTAGTATGGTTTAGGACGTAACTTTTCTATATTATATTTATATATTACCCAAAATTAAAGGTTAAATTTGGCCCTCGTCAAACTTAGCCCGCAACCTCTTTATTAATTCATAAATAAAGGACAAAATTATACACTATTTATTATATAAAGTACAAAACTCTAGGTGAAAGACTATTGTTATTATTATAATAATAATTATTATTATTATCTTGGTTATATGTGAAACTATGTATAAGTATTAAATTATTAATTATTAGTCTGATTAATATTAAAAAATATTACCATGAGACTAAAAATTGAGATAATTTTATAAAATAAAAGTATTAGTGGGTGAATTAGTATAAAATAATTAAAAAATAAAATTTAAAATAAATTGAGAAATTGGGAGTTAAAATTTATTATTGTTATTTTTTATTTCTACAAAAATTGGAATATATATATATATATATCAGCAAAATAGACCAGGGACCATAGCTACGACTGCACCAGAAACTCTCCTCCTCACCTCTCTTCCAACTCATTTATTCCCTCTCTCACACTCTCTGCATTCTCCTATCAGTTCGTCATCAATTCGGTTCCACGCCTGATCTCATCACCTAACCTCTGCCCGTCGCCGACGTCGATTCACCTTACCTCCACGGATTCCGAGATGGAGGATTCTCGCGCCAATGCGCTAATCCAGATGAGGAAAGCCGTCGAGAAATCAGGCATCAACACACAAGTAACAAGAAATCAAAATCCTGATCTATTCGTTTTTTCGTTCGATTAGCTGATGGATTTCTGACTCTGTGAGTGTTTCGACAGGAGTACTGCGATGCGACGATGATGAGATTCTTGATCGCGAGGTCTATGGAGCCTTCGAAAGGAGCGAAGATGTTCGTACAATGGCGGAAATGGAGAGATGCGGTGGTTCCGAAGGGTTTTATTTGTGAATCGGAGGTGAAGGAGGAGTTGGAGGCTAAGAAGATTTTCTTGCAGGGATTGTCCAAGACAGGACTGGCTGTGATGATTGTTATGGCTAAACGCCATTTTTCTTCCAAGGATCAACTCCAGTTCAAGAGTTAGTTTTCTGATTTCGTTCTTCTTCTTCTTCTTTTCTTCTAATTGTAATTTTGAAATTATTTGGAGTTCTTTTCTTCAAGTTTAAACAAAAATAGATTGTGAATGTTTTGATTATTTGTTTGCCTGAATCTAATTCACACTCCTCTCTCTGTTCTATGCAGAATTCCTGGTTCATCTCTTGGACAAGGTCATTGCAAGGTGACCTACTCAATTTTAATCATGAATAAAAAATGCATTTTAAAAATATATCGTTATTTTCATCTTTTTACAAATTATTTATATAGGTTTTTAAACATTAACTACTTCTAGATCATTTATACAGGATTTTAAATATATCATTAACTACTTCTAGATAATTGAATCTAATTTTTTTTAGTTGTTTTTTGAAATAATTTTTTAATTAGCTAAATTAATAAAAATACCCCCATAATTCTCTAACCATTAAAGTTTAAAAGTTTCATTCATGCCTCAACTTTTATTCTTGTCAGTATATGGTAATCCTCTGTAACCGTGCATAAATTATTTAAAACTTTTTAATATTAGTTTTGGAAATTTATTAGTATTTTTAAAATGTGATACCGAAGTAATAATACTTTTGAAAATTTTCAAAAAAAATTTAAAGATGTTTTTAAAGTTTTTAAAAAAGTTTAAAGATATTAATGAAAGTTTTGGGAATTGAAACAAAACAATTTTGAAACTTAAAGGTATTTTTTAAACATATTTATAAATTTAAGGGTACTCTTCAACCATTTCTATCCAAAAAAAAAAAAATTTAACTTCTTTCAAAGTTTAATGAATTTTTTAGATTTTTTTTTTGTATTTGATGGGTATTATTAAAATTTTTAAAATTTAGAAGTATCTTACTAAAAAAATTAAAGAATATTTTTATTAATGTAGTTTCTTTTGGAAAACAAATGGATTTTGAAAGTTAAGATAAAATAAATGAAATAAAAAATATTAAGTGGAAAAATCTGATTTGCATATGTGGACAGTGGTAGCAAAGGAAAAGAAATTGGAAACGAAAAGTGGATTGCTATTGTTGATCTTCACCAAATCTCATACAAGAATGTTGATATACGTGGACTCATCACAGGGTTTCAATTTCTACAGGTAAATCATATATTCCGTAATATCTTTATACCCTTTTTTAAAAAAAAAAAAAAAAAAAAAAAAAAGAAAAAAATTCAAGTCCTTGTGATTTTATAGTACATTGAAACGTTTTAGTGTGCATATAAAAAAAATGTTGCAGAATTACTACCCAGAACGCTTGGGTAAATGCTTCATTTTAAACATGCCATGGTTTTTCGTTAGCATTTGGAGAATGGTTTCTCGTTTCGTGGATCCTACAACGCTAAAAAACGTAAGCCCTTCCCTTCCCTTCCTTCTTTTCATTTCCAATATTAATTTCTTATTGTAGGAGAGAAGAAAGTAATGTTAGAAATCATGACTTTAAAGATTGTATGACATTATCCACTTTAAGCATAAACTTTCCTCAGATATATTTCTTATTTATAAACTTGGGATCATTTATTTAATTAACCAATATAACTCCTTAAAAATTGTGAAAAAATTTAATGAAAATGGACCCGTTTGATTTATGGGGTATTTGAAGTTTTGGGTGGGTGTTACGTTTTTGAGCGTTGGTTGGTTGGTTGTTACCTCTTCCTTTCTTACAAAACCTCCATAGGTATTAAGCTGCCACTTAGCTCCAAGTTTGTTAAGACAACAACACGTATAAAGGACCAGACAAAATTATTATAATACTATGCTAATTTAAAAATACATTTTTATTTTGATTCAGAAACTAAAATAAAGCATTAAATTTGTTTGACTACATAAAATAAGTATGTTTAAAATTTAAAGTAGAATCCCCCCATCTTTTATAGTTAAAAAATAGGCAAAAGTTGAACAAAAGAATAAAATGTCATGAATAGAATATAGAATATATATACAAAAAATTAAAATCTTACATTTAATCTTATACGTAACATTATTTATATATATATATATGCATGCATAAACGATGATTTTCAGATTTCAATTGTGAGCAATGAAGAAGAAAGAAGAAGTATGATAGAGGAAGTTGGAGAAGAAGTATTGCCAGAAGAGTACGGTGGAAAGGCAAAGTTTATTGCTCTTCAAGATGCTGTTCTTCCTCACTTGGATGCCTGAATCATTAAAACCAAGCAACTTAAATTTTTAGATTTATTGAGAAGATGCTCAAGATATTCCAAATAGTAATTTCATTTGAATGTAATTAAAGCCCAAATAATAGAGAGAGGGTTGTGCAAAATTTTAAGTCTTCCATAATGTTAAAGTTAGGTAAAGATTCTCTAGCTTAGCATCCATATTTACTTGAGCGGACCCATTGAGTACGGATAAGTCTATCTTGCCTGGCCTACAACAAAACATGATTGTGACTTTTAATTTGTCGACTATTTGATATAAAGATAATCGGTCTATCCCTATAAAGATGCAAAATAAATGCAAATTGAAGAGCTAATAGAGCCTGGTGGCTAGTGTTTCTAGAAAATTTAAGATCTCCGATCATGGTATTGAAGTGTGAAATAAAACTAGACATAAAACTTTAGAACTTACATTACTTACTTACCATTTTTATATTCATCTATACTATTTTTCTTTTAATTTGATTATATATACTTACTAAAGCAAGAGTTTAAGACGAGCTAAATGAGAATTATGAGGCAGCTAAATGGACCATTGGGCCCTATTGACCTTGGCCCAAATTGCAAACCCCAAGCCCATCTGAAAGAGTGCCTAAACGAGGCGACCAAATATTCATATCTCAAAGACGTTTTCTATTTCTATCGTAGATTGATGGTATATATATATATATTGAAATTTTTTTTTGACAATGTTAATAAATAAAAAAAATGTTAATACCCTTTTAACTTTAAAAAAATAAAAAATAAAAAACTTAAAGATGATCTTAGATAAATTTTTTTAACACAGTTAAAGGTACTAATTAAATATTTTTTAAATATAGTACCGACGTAGAGATATATTAAAATTTCTAAAAAATTAAGAGGTATTAATAAAATTATTTAGAATTTAAGGGTATTTTAAGAATACTATTTAAAATTTAGAAAAGAAAATGGTAAGTATATTTTTTAATATATGGAAGGGTTTTAAAAGTTTTAAGAATATATTTTTGGGAGAAAAAAAAAGTAAATTTAAAAATATTTTATATTAATCTAATATTTATTTATTGAGTAAGCATCTTATTCGGCGCATCTGATTCGAGGAAGACTTCTTATTCGTGGGCCTTATAAATAAAATTTACATTATAACACCCCTAAACCAGGCACACTTCCAGTTTTCACTGATACTCTGTGGGTTCCCCGGCCGCCTCAGCTCCGTTGAAGCTTTTTCTGTCTCTACAATGGCGGCGCTAGCTTCTTCACGAACCACCTTCTTCTTCTCCCCTGTTTCTCCTCAACCTAAACCAAGGCGCATCTCTAGACTTGTTCGCATGGCGTATCAAGAGAACGGACCCTCTCTTGCTGTCGTCGGTGTCACTGGCGCTGTCGGCCAGGAATTTCTCTCCGTCCTTTCCGATCGCGGCTTTCCTTATAGCTCAATCAAGATGCTGGCCTCCAAGCGCTCCGCTGGAAAGTCCGTTCACTTCCATGGCGAAGAGCATATTGTTGAGGAGCTCACTGCGGATAGCTTCGATGGTGTCGACATTGCTCTCTTCAGCGCTGGGGGATCCATCAGCAAGAAGTTTGGACCGCTCGCCGTTGAGAAGGGGACGATTGTGGTTGATAATAGCTCTGCCTTTCGGATGGATGAGAATGTGCCACTTGTTATTCCGGAGGTTAATCCCGACGCCATGAAGGGGATTAAGGTCGGGACCGGCAAGGGCGCTTTGATTGCTAATCCCAATTGTTCTACCATCATTTGCTTGATGGCGGTCACTCCTCTGCATCGTTACGCTAAGGTTTTGAAGTCGACTATTTCATTTCTTTTGTCTGTTTACATTTTTGGTAACGGTACGCAAGCTATGTTCCCTTAATATTGCTATCAAGTGGAAGCACTTCTAGAAATGCTTCTTTTACAAGCATTTAAATGTTAAGATTAGAAAATATTGTATAGCAGACTAGAAGAAAGCTCAATGTTCTTAGGGATGAGGCATTTTAGTGTTTCTTTTAGCGGTTTTAGTATTTTTTACATGGATTTATCTTATTTAACCAAATACTATGGAATTCATAAGAAGTTCCAAGTGTCAATTCAAGCTCACCCTTAACGTTGGATTGATTGATTGCTATTGAAAATGGCAGGTGTTACGCATGGTTGTTAGTACGTATCAAGCAGCTAGTGGTGCTGGTGCAGCAGCCATGGAAGAGCTTGTGCAACAAACTCGTGAGGTTTTTATTTTTATTTTTCCTTAATCTATCTCATAATTTGGATTGTATTTTACTCGTCATCTTATCTTTTGGATGTTCTATTTAGTCCATTCCAATGGCTGTAAACTATTTTTCATTTCTTCCCTTTTCTGAAGGTTCTGGAAGGAAAACCACCAACTTGTAATATATTTAGGGATCAGGTCAGTTTCTTTTATGTGTCTGTTTTGAGGGTCAAGTTTCTGTAGCAATTTTCTTAGCTTCTTCTACTTGGTGCAGTATGCTTTCAATTTGTTCTCCCACAATGCATCTGTTCTTTCAAATGGATACAATGAAGAGGAAATGAAATTAGTAAAAGAAACTCGGAAAATTTGGGTAAGTGTTGATTTGTTGACCCTTACTTGCATTACCTTTTTGTGAATTTTTTCTCCTTTGGAAATTGGTAAATGGAATCCTTTCTTACACTGACTGACTTGCTTTATGCCCCTCAAGAGCGATGCAAATGTTAAAGTTACTGCCACTTGTATTCGAGTTCCTGTCATGCGTGCGCATGCTGAGAGTGTGAATCTTCAATTTGAGAATCCCCTTGATGAGGTAAGATTTTATTTTGATAATATTGTTTTGATCAGTACTATAATACTACTGCATATGCTGCTTGAGATTCTATTGATTGCATAGCATTTTTGGTTGATAATGAAATGATCATGAAGTGATTTTTGTTGATGGCTCCATCGGTGGGCTTGTTTTTCTTGGATGCCCTTGTATTTTCTCTCATTGTTCTTAATGAAAACTAGGTTTCTTATAATAAAAAGAAAACGAAGTGTCTTTTCTCAGAGTTGCGAGTGGGGAACGGAAATCCACCATAGTTGTGAAAATATCATGTTAGGACCCCCAAGGGGTAGTCTTGAAGGTAATGGCTTGGGATGTTTGGAGATGAGCTCCAATGCTTTCAAGGATGAACTGAACACGTTTTGAAATTCACTGTATCAGAAACTCTTTGATTGATTACGATGCTAGTTAGTTTCTATAGAATTTGTAGCATATGTTCATGGCCAAATTTTGTGTTCTCTCTTCCCTCGAATTTGTTTACTCAATGTTGGTTCCTTAACCCACACTCCTGATGCGTAAATCAATCGAGAATTTTACTTGTTGGATGAAAGATAAACTGTAACGATCCTAGTCCACCGTTAACAGATATTCTCTGCTTTGGCCTGTTACATACGTTGTTAGCCTCATGGTTTTAAAAACGAGTCTACTAGGGAGAGGTCATAAATGGTGTAATATTACTTCAAATTTCGAACATCATGTATCAGTAGATCAACCCAGAATCCCTCTTCTTCTCTATAGAAGTTGTAATTTCATTATGCTTATATCATATCTATATTATGCTATATCTATATTATGCAGGACGCAGCTAGAGAGATTCTAAAAAATGCTCCTGGAGTTGTCATTATTGACGACCGGGCTGCCAACCAATTTCCGACACCGCTGAAGGTATCGAACAAAGACGACGTTGCAGTTGGGAGGATCCGACAGGATATTTCACTAGATGGAAATAAAGGGTTAGACTGACTCATCCATCCACAACCTGTTTCATAGCTCTCTGTTTATTTTCCTGATTGAAAAAGTTAAATGAGACAAACTAACGGGACTCGTCTGTATGTAGGTTGGATATCTTCATCTGTGGTGATCAAATACGAAAGGGCGCTGCGCTTAATGCCGTTCAGATTGCTGAGATGTTACTGTAGTTTGTTCTATCCATTGCAGATCATCGGTACAATTACAAAAAGTGTTTCTTATTACTATGAATGATATCATAAGAGGATGTCTCTCGAGTCTTTAACTTAGAGCATAATTTTGCATTTAGATCTGTTGTTTGAAGGAAAATTTTGGAATTAATGTTTGAAGTCATTTTGGTTTGTTTGTGAATTGTTGGTTTAAATAGGGTATCTGTGGGTCATCCTGGAACATATAAGATACATATTTTTGGTGTGATAAAGGGAAAGCCGAATTTAGTGCCCAACAAATGAAAGCCGCGGATTCAAACTGCGCGTCTATAGCGCGTAGATGCCTTTGTTTCAGATTGCGCCTTTGTTTTACCATTTTTTCTATTTTCTCATTAACCTAACACACAACATTCTTCAAATTCAAACTTCTTAATATAAGATTAAAACATTATAGTCAAACATTTTTCTTCTTAACATCAAATTTATAATTCAATTTATAATATATTTCGATACATATTTGATGATTCCACCCTATAAAAAACGTTATTGAAACAATTTCTTCCCCTTAGTCAAGTTATTGTTCTTTCTAACCCAACATTCAAGTTAGATTATAGATTTTTTAGGATAGTTGTAATTGGTTAGGTGAACAAATTAAGAGTTATAATCTATTTGGACCCAGTTCTAATGAGAGAAGGATGATGTCCATCTAAATCGGGAATGAGAAAGAGATCGATAAGAGATTTCTTTTCATTAGCTAAACGGGTTTGAGGATAAAGATTATATTTCTCATCCTCTCTTGACCCCGCTCCAATTCCCGTCCCACCCACCTTTTATATATATATATTATAAAGAATTGGAGGGGATTTTAAGCATGGGAGATATAGAATTGAGAAAGCAATATTAGTAGTGAGAGTCAGCGAAAAGAGCCACCGACCAGAGGTTATGTGGACGGTCATCTCCTTTTACGTCAAACCTTTGATTTTTTGAAAATCCTTAAAGTCTTTCATCCATTCGGACCCTTTCTCTTTCTCTCTCTTAACAATTATTTCATAAATAAATAAATAAATAAATAAAATAAAATAAAACTCTTTTTACCATTTCAAACTTCCCTTTCTTTTTCCTCTCTAATTTGGTCAACATTCAAACTTCTATTAATCTCTCTCTCTTTCTTCATCCTAATTTTTATAATCTCCATTCACATATAAACTCCCCCCTCTCTCTCAATCTCCTCTCATTTTTCTCTTTAACACAATTCCATCTCTTCTTTTCACCATGATTTCCTCTTGGAGACGACGGAGGGCCACCCGGCGAACAGCGAGGGGCACCGGCAGTGACATGAGAGAGCTGACGATCCCGAGCCATTTCCGGTGTCCAATTTCGCTGGACATGATGAAAGATCCAGTGACTTTGTCTACTGGAATCACATATGATCGTGCTAGTATTGAGACATGGATAGAAGGAGGGAATTTCAGCTGCCCCATCACCAACCAGCCATTACAAACCCTTGATTCCATTCCAAATCATAACATAAGGAAAATGATTCAAGATTGGTGTGTTGAAAACAAGGATTACGGGGTCGAGAGAATTCCGACGCCGAGGGTTCCGGTGAGTCCCGTGCAGATTGGGGACATTCTCGAGAAGATTACCGCTGCAGCACGGCGGGGGGATGGCGACGGATGTAAGTCGTCGGTCGAGAAGATCAAGATGTTGGCAAAAGAAAGTGAAAGGAACAAGAAAT
Organism: Cucurbita pepo subsp. pepo; assembly: GCF_002806865.2. Lineage (NCBI taxonomy): Eukaryota > Viridiplantae > Streptophyta > Magnoliopsida > Cucurbitales > Cucurbitaceae > Cucurbita > Cucurbita pepo. Next base: position 401,718 of record NC_036638.1, read on the forward strand.
GCATTATGGGCAATGGAGCAAGCCATGTGATATCATCAGCATTCCAAGCGTTGTCAAAACAAGAACCATTGGAGAAAAGCATAGAGATTTTAGAAGAAATGATATCAGCCATGGCAATCATGTTCCCTCTCCAAGAAGAATCCATTAAAAACCTCAAATCAAAAGCTTCATTGCAAGCCCTCGTGTTGTTCATGAAAGGAGGAGATTTATCAAGAAGAAGAAATTCAATTTTGATATTGAAAGAAATCATTTCATCATACCCACAAAAAGCAACAAAATTAGGTGAAATCCAAGGAGCATTAGAGGGATTAGTGAAGCTCATAAAAGAGCCCATTTGTTCATCATCAAAAAAAGCCTCACTTTTCATAACATATCACATCATAGCTTCATCTTCCAATCCACAAAGATTCACAAAAGCCCTTTTAGAAATGGGGTTTGTCTCTTTGCTACTCGAAACGCTCGTCGACGCCGAGAGAAGCGTTTGCGAGAGGGCGTTGGGAGCGTTCGATGGGATTTGCGAGAGCAAAGAAGGAAGAGAAGAGGCGTACGCGCACGCGTTGACGATGCCCGTGATAGTGAAAAAGATACTTCGAGTTTCGGATTTAGCGACGGAGTTATCGGTGTCGATTGTTTGGAAGCTTGTAAAGCATGAGAGTGAAGAAGAAGAAGAAGATGGAAGGGTTAAAGTAGAAGCACTTCAAGTGGGAGCGTTTCAAAAGCTATTGTTGTTGTTGCAAGTTGGTTGTAGTGAATGGACAAAGGAGAAAGCAACTGAGTTGTTGAAACTATTGAATAATCTTCACAGGGATAGGTTAGAATGTATTGATTCATTGGACTTTAAGGGTATCAAAAGACCCTTTTGAATTCATGACCATTTTGTTGTTGTAAACACTAAAACAAAAGGAGGGTATTTTAGACATAAAACAACCGCTCATAAACTTAAATAGGTCGGTTTTCATGCTAATGCATCTTGCGTAGAAATACGAGACTTCTTGAACGAGCTCGTAGTGTATACGTACTTCTCTTGTATTACCTCAATGCATATAGTGTATACTCTTGAAAACATATCAACGTTTGCTCGATAAAAACTTATTTAAGAGTACGTACACAATCATATGAATCTCTCTTTAAGATCCGAGGTCGATTCAACAATAGTGCCAAAACGTTTCAAAAGATTGAAAAGCAAAACAAAATTCACATGGGAAATTAGGAGATGTTTGAACAACTTTGGTTGTTGAGGTAATCATTTTTGTGAAGAACAAAGTAAATCAGCATAATTATTGTGTAAAACATGTGTCAAAATTGAAGCTTTTAGGCATGAGGCCTCTTTATTTAATAATAATAATAAAAAAAAAACAAACCAAAATTTTTCATTTTAACCCTTATATTTTTAAATATTATTATTTTAATTCTTATATTTTTTAAATATTATTATTTTTCTTTTCTTTAGAATCGTAATTTTAACAATAACTAAATTTCTTGAAATATAACCTTACGCTCGTATTAAAGAATTATAACCTTACGATATAACTAAAATAAATAAAAATTAAAAGCGAAAAGAATTAAATAGAACATTTTAATTAGTTTTTTTTTATTATTATTATTCATTTGCTTTTAATAGACTTGGTCTTTAGATGTAGTCTTGTAGGTAGAAAAATCAAACACAACGTATTTAATGCATGGCCCCACTGACATTATTATTAACGTATAACCCATGCTTTTATTTTATGATTCATTCATATTTTATAGTATTTATGACTAAGTTGTGTATAATTCTTTTTTTTTTCTTTCTTTATTTAAATTATTTATTTATTGAAAAATACTTAGTCAAAGTCTTTTAGTTTGAATCCATATTTCAGCTTGCCTGTTTTTTTTTTTTCTTCCTAAATCAAATTTATAACCTCTCTCATTTTTTTGACTTTTAGCTTATATTATTTTATTTTATTTTTAATCTTTGACCATTTTGACGGGTATTGTTTAGAAAATTATAATGTAGGTTCGTAAACGTGTACTAAGACATATATTGGAGTCAATAAATCAACTACAAAAAGTATAAACGTATGAATATTTGAAGATGAAAATAATGTTTTTCAAAAAATAAAATTATAATATTTTTAAACTTTCAGATTTGTGCCTAGAAAGTGAGTGGATATTCAAACATGTTGAATGACTAATGATATTAGACACAGAAGAGAAAGTTTAACATTCTATTAGATACATTTTTAATAACCAAACAGATATATTTTTAATTTTAAAATTATATTTACGTGAACTTGTTGAATCAGTACCTAGATTATATTCATATGGAACCAAACAAATAGAAGTCGAGGTGTCTCTATAAAGAAGTCGAGACACCTAGAACTAGTCCAAGTCCACTTCCGTAAGCATTAAATCTTAATCCTTTGAAAAGTAGATGAACATATAATGAAAATGACAATATAAAGTCTTGGCCCTAGCCCTAAGGTTGCACCAAAATATATATATATGACTGTTTCATTAGGTGGGCTCCCAAAATTTTCTATTTAGGAATAATTTTAAAATAATTAATTTTTAAAAGTTGGAAAATCACATTTTAAATATATTTTTTTTCAAAATCAAAATTAGTTAAATTGTCATGTTAGAACTAAAGAGGCCGTACTAAAAATAGTGAGAAACAATATTTTTAGAGAGAGAGAGAGAGAAAAAACACATTATTCATACGAGGCAAAAAGAAAAAAAGAACGTTATGGTCAAGATCTATGGGCTAAATAGTCAATGTCGAGGCAAATGTGGGCAATAAAAAGAAAAATAAAATAAAATAAGAAATTCAACGGTTGGCATCAAATCCATCGTCTTTCCATTGCTTTTCAACGGCACCGATCACTTCTTATCAAAACGTTTGTGTTTTTCTTTCAAAATATTTTATTTTTATTCAAGTCTCCCTCGTGCTTTTTTTTAGTTCTCAAATTTAGATTTCTTGTAAAGGTTTTAATTGGTCTATAGAAAGTTTATGTTAACAATAGCTTCCCTAACAATATAAAATTTGGATAAATATAGGCTATAGAAAGTTTATGTTGGAAAAGAAAAAACCCTCGTGTTCAAAAATGGTTCGAGTTAAGACAATCAATCCGACTGGTGGGTCGAGCGAGAGACATGAACCCCCACCCTTTCGTGTCGCATCCAATGCAGGTCCATGATAAATAGCGGTTCGAAGAATGTCGACTACTTCAGTCAAACATATTAGGGAGGGGTCTGACTGCCATAAACGCATCCACCATCTGAAAGGAGATGCAACAACTATAAGCAGGCGGAAGCTTATGAGCTTATAACTATGATGGCATGAGCAGAGGATAAAGGGCTACTTGAGGATGAATATGCCTCACACAAATAATGCAACAAACTTACCTCATCTGTCACAGAAGCCCGAGCTCTACGATGTCTTTCTACCATTTCAGTCAATACTTGTATTAGGCGCTGCTTCACTTCACCTGTTAGCATGCGTCCAGCACCATACTCCTGAAGAGAAAAATAATATGTTAAAAATTATTTTATTTTTCTAAAGGCTCTTTACTCATGCCAAGCCTCTGTAAAGATGAAAAAGGAGGCATAAAATTCCAACTCCATAGAATGAGAGATCTCACCTTTGTTATGTGTTCAAGTTCAGCATCATCATCAAGGAAAAAGTTCAAATATTTGATGGGTATATCTACCTGTATGGTTTATAGTACAATTGATAAAAACCACATTAGAAATTTGCAATCTTAATTTTCAAGTTCCTATTTTCTTCAGACACCCAACTTGAATGTTGGCTAGACTCTTGGAAGCAGGGGGGGCATAACAAGAATGTATCCATGCATAGCACGCATTTGAACTTTGAACAACATCAAAACTTCTTTTAAATACCTTTTATGATAAGAAACAAAGATTTCATTTGCAAATAAATAAATTAAACAGATATGGAAATTTCAAGGATGTAAAAAGGGCATTCCAATTTGAAGAAACCAAAGAGGAATAATTATAAAATCCTTTTGGTGATATGCACGATAAGAACCTATCCAGATAATAGTAATTCTGTACCATGTTGTATCTTGGTCTATATGTCAACAGTGCTTAATTGCAAACTAATACATTAAGCTTAAAATGAATAGAAAGACTAAAGACAATAAAATCAGTCTATTTCCTTGCGTGGATCATGTGTAAAATTTAATACAGCATTGTTTTTTCTTTTTCTTTTTTTAAATGTTAACTTTATGGGACAACAATAAATGAAATAATTTGTACCTCGAGATTTGCTCCATATAATCTGTGCTTCTCTATAGAATCTTGGCCACCGGAGAATGCATATCTGTTTACCTGTATAATAAACATAATCCCCAATGGCAAACGTAAATAAAAATTAATGCCATTGCAAGAGTATTGGATGAAATGGGCATACTTTCCCAGTTAACAAACAAGAGAATGTCAGCATATAGCCATACAAATTTAAGAATCACTACTACACATAACTAGAGAACTACACAATACATGCTACTATCATCACAAATAATAAAATTGCCAGACATAAAAATAAATTAGCAATATCACAAAAAACTGGAGAGTGGAACTTTTAAAATTATAACGTAGCTTCATATTATGTGCTCTTATTAGGGAGGGTGAGATAATTCATATTTCTACTTTCTTGGGGCTAAATAGTAGTAGAAAAAGCCTAGTAATGAAACAAGTCATTACAGACAAAAAGAAGGGGGTGAACAAGAAGAGTACACCTAACCTAGTGAGTTAGGAACTCTATTAAAAACGAAAATGAAGTGCAGAATTATCAATTTATGTGTGTTGTTTGGACAAATGCTTACAACTTCTGGGTAACCTAGAAGGAGAGCATACTTGTAATTTTCCCCTATTTTCGAGGCTAGAGCATATCTCATACACTTTTCTTGGAAACATTTTCCTTAGGTAACTATATTATTTCATTACCCCCCCCCCCAAAAAAAAAAAAAAAAAAAAATTAGAAAAACATGGACACCCAACCCAATTTCTACATCTTAAAGTAAGCTTCAGAGACAAATTGAACTATTTCAATAGAAAACAAATTATAAGATAAAGAATCTGGACCTTGTTTTTTATTTCCTTTGCGGAATCAGTCACATATATTGCAGAATTTGGATCACTAGCGGACATCTTTCCTGTCTCGCCCTGCAGATCAAACACTGACATAATAAGAAAGTAATTGCACAACACACATATTATGCAAACAAGAACCATCAGGGATCTTAACCAAACAAAATTGCAGGTGCTATACTTTTTATAAAACTAGGGATGCAAAACTTTGAGTACGCACCAAACTTTTTAAGAAGAAATAAATGGGTACAAGAAAAATAAATAAAACATCTATGACCATGACAACTCTAACATATAGTCGTGCAATCAAAAACATCATTCACAAGTCTAAACCGAAGCCCATGTATTCTGGCAAGTGATATATCAACCGTGTTCATAATCATTTTTTCTTGTGTTCTAAAAAGATTCTATAAATTAATCAATATTGAATGGTAAATTTAACATGATGAAACAAAAGAATTATGGTGTTACCTGCAGAGCAGGAAAGAAAGAAGATTCGATCAGTGCAGGTTTATGATAACCTAAGCGAGGAGCAACATCCCTTGTCATTCGAAAATAAGGATCCTGGAGAATCAACCAAAAAAATCACATAATTAGAGAAAATTTTAATCACAGACCAAATAAATAAAATACCAACCCAGACTATATAATTACTACAACAACATGGTGCATGCTATTTAACAAGGTGAACAATACCTGTGCTAGGAGAAACAATCAACAATACCTGATCAATAGCACAAGGTACTAAGCACCGAAGATCATCCTTGCCAGAGAAAAGATGTGGAAATGAACTCGGAAATGAAGGAACTGCCTGCATCAGATTGGGATGATGATGAAAGAAAAAAAAAAATGATTAATTCCATAGACAATGTAGTAATGCTGTCATAATGATGCAGAGGGAGAAAAATTCAAGAAGATCAACAAAAAATGATTTCCACTTTTAGTTTTCTCGTAACTTACTGTATATAGAGTGCTGTTACTGTTTTTGTGATTTGTGGTATAAAGAGTGCTCTGGTTGTTTTTGTAATTTATGTTGCAGTGGTAAGGTTCCAGTTCATTTAATTTGAATGTAATGTAACTCAACGAGTCCTTTGACTTATTGAGATTTATAGTTTATCTTGGCACTCTCTGGAAAATTTTATATGATACTTATGATCTATGCCAATCGGCTATTCTTTTTGTTTTGTACTAACAAGTTTTCTTCTTAAGATGAAACACTTGCGTATCTGAGTCATTTCTTCATAGAAATGGAGTTATTGGGCACGCGACAAATAAGTTTCATTTTAGAGAAGTTCATTATAAACTATTTCATTCAAAATCTTAAGTATATACAATGCACCTATTGCATGAGAGATACAAAGAGAGTGCATGATCAAAGTAATTCATCTCAAATAAAAAGGATCATAAATTGGATTGGATATGAGACCATTCTGATATAAAATTAATGTAGTGACAAAAAAATAGAATTCAATAAGAATTACTCATTACTCCCATTATAAGTTGCGGCACATACCTGCACTGGTGGAAAACTAACTTTTCCAATATGATCTTCACCAGTAAACCCGAAAATACCAACAACCTAGCAAAAGAATGTATCAAAATAAGCAAAATAGTAATAATAATATTAATAAAGAAATCTTAAAAATGAAAAATACCAAAGACGATTAGATTATAAGTGAGTACCTTATTGTATGTAACACATTTGGCAACTTTCACCATGTTCTTATAAAAAGCACTGTGAAATAACTCGCAGAATAAACCAAGTTAGGAAGTGTAAACACTTCAATCTTTTGAATCTAACAACAAATTTACACTTGTAAAATCATAAACAACTCCATGTAGCGAGCATATAAATCACTCCTAGAAATATGTATAAGACATTCCGCCAGTTCAAACTCAATGACTGTTAGATGTTTCTTCTCTTATAAAAGATGAGTTCGCTCATATCATACTCACCCACCAACGTAATCAAAATCAGAGAAGATAAAGGTTTTGGAAATATCAAAACCACAAGCAATGATGTCTTTTGCATTCTCACGAGCAAGTCTCTGGCTCTCTTCCACAGAAAGATTTTTCCACATGCATTTCTCGTCGTCAGTGAGTTGTATCACAAGGGGCACCTTAAATGCATCTTGCAAATATCTACAAAAGCATCCAACACCTATACTTAGAACATGGATAAAAAAAAAATGGACCTCGTAATCCAAAAACTCAAGTTAAAGCACAATCAATTAAGAAACGTGAAATGTCACACAAAACTCAAATGGATTTTCATGCCATTGTTCAAAAAGACACGAAATCCATAGTATCATCATCCACCCTCGTAAAGTTTACCAGTCAATTGCCCCAGGAAATAGACAGCATTCGCAATTCAAGTAGTTTAAATAAATACGTATATACTTATAAAGGCCAAAGCATTAGAAACTGAAACACACTTGGTAAACATAAAAGGAACGAGATGCCCCAAATGCAATGCTTCAGACGAAGGTCCTCTTCCAGTATACAAGTAGAATTTCTCCCCCCTCTCGTACGCATTCAAAATTTCTTCGAAGTCCCTGAGAGAGTAAAATAAAGTTAAGCACAATTTGTCGAACTGAAAAGAAAAAATAAATGTCGAGAGAGACAGAGAAAGAGAGAAACCGATGGGCAAAGAAGACGCCGCGGCGAAGGAAGACATGGGGAGGACGAGAAGTAAGGCGCTGGACTCGGTCAACGAGAGACTGGTCGAGCCTCTGGCAGCCGAATTTGTCAATTAGCTTATCGTAATCGATTTTTCCTCCATCTTTAGCCGAAACTTGCCATGGATTTACAACCTGATCATCTTCTTCCACAGATTCCTCTACCTTTCTCTCCGACTCTGCCTTCTCCATATTACTCTTGTTTCACTGCAAATCCTCCGCCGCCGCCGCTAGTGCTTCTTCTACACAGTTAAATCTCTCTGGCCCTAGTAGATTTATCTATTCAGACTCCCCTGAAGAATAAGGGGCGGGCCACTGAATTTGGAAGCTTAGATACTTCATGTATTGTTCTTAATATTCCCATAGACCGTAAACATGAATTTGCTCGTGTTGGAAAAACAGGGTTTTAGGTTTTTTCTTTTTCCTTTTTTTTTTTTTTTTTATGCAATATTCCTCTTTAGTTACCTCCATTATTTTCTAAATTAATGTAATATTTGAAAGCCACACATTAAGTATAATTTAGAAAATTTCTATTTGAAAATATATTTATATTTATATTAAATATAATCTATGCCTCCAGTCTTATTTAGTCTCCATCTAAACAGGGAATCTCCCACTATTTAAGGTAGATCTCCACTAGTCTCCATCACTGGTTAGCTAATTACACACCTCATTTCTTACTTAGTTATTTCAAATTTGATGTGAGGTGAGATTCTCGCCACATTCTCGAGCTAGTCACTTTCATGTTTAAAATTCTATTAAATATGTTTTTTATTTAAGTTCAAGGGATATGTTAAACGTGCAATATTATAATTTATTTTATACCAAAAAAAACTTTTTTCAATGCCTTCATAAAGCCACGTATCATTTACAAATAAATCGAAGAAATTAATTTTGTGTGGGTAGAAATTTAGGTAATAAACAAAAAATGGGAAATTAAGAATAATAATAAAATTAATAATTCAATTTTTTTTTTTGTTTGAAAATTAGTATAATAAACATTTTTGTATTATTTTATCGTTAATTTATTTATTGATAGATATGGTTGAAATTAGCAAATATTTTATATTACATTTTTCACGTAAAAAATATATTGCTTTTTGTTAAAAATTAATAGGTAAAATAGCTAATTTGGGTAAAGGGTATAAATTAAAGCAGGTAAGTCAAAGGTCCAATTTCAAAAGTTAAAATACATAATAAATTGGCTAAATTAATAAAACGAATATAAACTTCTCATTCTCTAAAAACTTTTAATAATATTCTTAAATAAAGTATTATTAAACTTAAAAAAATTAATTAATTAATTAATACTTTATTCTATAAACATCTTTAAAATATTTTAAACTTTATAAAATTTCATTAATATTTAAAAAATATATTTTTTAAAATGTTAAAAAATACTTTTACTATTAATATACGATAGAAGAGGTAAATAGAATTTCTTATTTATATTAGCGATAATTTTTTTTTTAATAAAGCTCGAAGATGTTGATGCTCTTTTTAAAAGTCGCAAGTATTAGAATTTTTTTTTAAGTTATGTTTTTTTCATTTTCTAATTTTCTGATAATTTATTATTATTTTTAAAACCTCACATCATCTCAATTGTTATATATACTTACTTTTAAATTTCTATTTAACACGTGTTTTATTTTATTTTATTTATTTTACTTCAACTATTCTTAGGTACATAGACCGACAATATAAACTAATAATTAATAATAGCTAATTAAGATCCAACCGCAAAAAATCCGGCCGCATGTCAAAAGGAAATGCCACGTCCTAAAATCTCGCGCCTTTTTCGGCGGTCAATGACTCGCTGCGCCCCATGAGTCGCCACGTGTCAATGTAAACCACCTTTACTTCTCGGCCCCACACGACCGGAAAGAACCATTCACATTTCTTCCAAATAACAAATTTTTTGGGTTGTTTTCAACTTAATCCTAGTATTTTAGTAAGTTACCATTTAGTCCTTCAAATTACAAAATTCCCATTTTTGCCCCTATCAATTGGTAAATATTAAAATTAATATTTATGCCGTAATTCTTATTGAGCTTATAGAAATTTAGAGCAAGAAAATAACCAAGAAAAAATTCATACCTTCTCCTCTAAATTTCTAGTAAGCAAAAATTTGAATTTTTTTTTTAAAAAAAAAAAAAACTTAATTTTTTATTTAAAAAAATAATAAATATCAAATATATCTTCAAAATTTTTAATTAGTCACGTTTGGACTGATTCGAATATATAATTTTTTTATTAATATCATACGACTAAATTAATTGAAATATGCTTAAATAATTAAAAGAAAAGTGAAAAAAAAAATTATTCCAAAATAGTTAAATGTGAGAGGCTATATTGGAATTGTTTAAACTCTAAATTGAAAAGAAAAAAAAAAGCTTAGCCGTCCGATGGCGACAATCCAACGGCCAGCATGCCTTCACCTTCATGGCGATCGTAGCCCACATCCCTCTGTTGCCTAATAAGTGCAAATATGTACACACGCAAACACTCATAAAAGATTTTTGTTTATCAAACCAAATAATAATAATAAAAAAGATCCTAAAGATTTCTGTTTCCATTTTCACTTTAATCTTCGTTCTTCCTCTTCTTTCTTCCTCCATTTGCAGCGCTTAATCCAATTTGTCCGCCGCTTCCTCTGTGTCCTTGTACTGGTTTCAGTCTTCGTCCTGCAATCGGAAGAATCTGTGAGTATTTTAGTCCTTTTCGGTGAATGTGCAGTTTTCGAACTCTTTTTCTTTCGTTTTTGTTTGATTCTTCCACGGGAATGAGTATTGAATTCACTTGCTTACTGTTTTTTTTTTCTTTTGTTTGGGGAGATTTTATGATGTGTACTTTATAGTGTCTGTTGGCTTCCGCGATTGATACTTTTGATTTTTGAATCTCTCTACTTATGCGATTGATTGTTATATTGTGTATATTGAACTTCAATTCGAGCTCGGTTACTTGAATGGCCGTTAAATTAATTAGTTCAACTCTGAATTTGTCTGCAGTTTTTCTCAAGAATTGGATGAAATTTTGTGAAAGAGGATCGGAATCTTACGGAGTGATGGATTTCTTTGGTTTTGTAGGTTATAATTATGCGAGCTCTTTAGTGAAGAGAATGGAAACGGACTGGCTTGGTACGCTTTTGAATACGAAATTCTTCGGTTCTTGCGATCTTCATCCTAATCTCAGGAAAAATGAGAAAAATAAATTCTGCATTGATTGTAGTGTTAGCTTCTGCAAGAATTGTACAGTACATGATCTTCATCGGCAGGTTCATATCTGGAAATATGTCTATCACGAAGTTGTTCGCGTTCAGGACGCGGAGAAATACTTTCGCTGTTCAGAGATTCATGTATAAAACATTTTTTCCCTTATTACAACTCCAGTAAGATATCGATTTAATAGTCTTCCATAGAAAAGATTTCTGAATTCAATCTTTGTGTTGCTGATCTTTTTGATTTTATGAAGTTGAAATCATTGAGATTTGAGATAAGTTCTTATTTTATTCTAACACAACTTTTAATTCTTTAGCCGAATCTATCTGGTTTTCAACCACTTCTTGTAAGGATCGAATCCGAGGTGACCGTTTGTAGAGGAAATCTCAGAAGTTTGATTTTGATCTTTACCATTTTGAATGAACAAATCATATTGTTTTTGTTAATCTGAGTCCCGTCTGATTCCATTTTAGTTTTAGGAATAAAGTTTGTTTGTTATCAATTTGTTTGCTTTCTTTTCTGCTTGTTGAAAATGATCAAACCGAACTATTTCTAACATTCCCTTTCTCCTATGGCATTTCATCTCTATGTCTTCTAACTTGAAACCTCTATTGCTTGATTCTGCAGACATATAAAGTCAATGGTGAAATATCTGTTCATCTAAACTCCCGTGGTCAATCCGTCGACGCCAAACCACCAAAAACGAAGTCCGGTGGTTCTTGTGAAGACTGTGGTAGATATGTACAATATCCCAATCGCTTCTGTTCAATTGCTTGCAAGGTATATAAAAACATGAGCCATATCACAACTCTGCTACTCGGTAGATTGCTTAGACTAAGAGACCATATTCTAAGCAATTTAATTACATCATGCACATATTGCTAACAATTCAACTGCTGCAAAAACATCAGGTTTCTGTGAACTCAAAGCTTAAAGACCAGAGCATAAGAACCATCGTATCTCTGAGCCCGGATTTCGGTAACTTATCGTTCAAGGAAAAAACTAGCGCCGAAACAAATGCAAGCGAATTGGAATCAACCATATCAATTGCAGAGTCCAGGGAAGAGACCAAAGCTAGCCCTTCATCATCTTCACAGCCAAGAAAACGCAGAAGGAAAGACACCCCTCACAGATCTCCATCCTTCTGATAAGATCCAACATTTTCATCTTCTTTTTAACTTCCTTGTGGCTCTCAAATGGTACGCTTCTTAAATTTTATTTGCCATGACTCTTTACATGAAATGCCTAGTAGTGAAATCATCAATATAAAAGTCTGAATTTTAGAACACAATGCATTCTCACTACTCGCATGATTTCTAAAATTTCTTTCTACAGCTTTGACTAGAAACATTAGCTGCTTGAGAAAGCTGACATGAACAGACATTTTTGACCCATTCTGAAGAATTTTTAATGTCCATGTGATTGCATTTTCTGTCTGAAATGGTTAAACATAGCTATTCTTCATCACTACAATTAGCATGTGAGTATGGGTCTTATTATTGATGAGAATGTTTGTAGATGTGTTTACACGAAAGTTTGCTTTCCCACTTTTTCTTTTTCTTTTTCTTTTTCTTTTTCTCTCTTTTTGCTGTATGGCCGCCATGGAATTAGAGCTTCCTTTTGTCTTTGTTGACTAACTTGGGACTCACTTCCTTTCGGTTCATGTATTCTTTAAATGTTTTATTTAATTTAATCTTTTTAGATCCAATAAATCTAAAGTTTAGGGAGGAGATGTTAGAGACTTTTTCAATAATTTTTAGGATTAAAAAAGAATAAAAAAGTGGTACTAAATTTGAAGATAGGTAGAATAAATTTCAAAATAGTAATAAACTTTTTACCTTTTGGGTCGGTGTGTCAATATTTGGTAGCTATTAAAAGAGGGGCCCCTCTATCCCTCCTCACCTTTATTTGAATGATGAAAGCAGGCTTTTCTATGTGATTTTTTTTTCCACGAGAATATGGCAGACAGAATATGGCCAATCCCACAAGTGAAATAGGAGATAAAGCTTAAAGACAGGCATCGTCGGTACCATGCAATTGATTTTATTTATTTTGTTAATTTAAAATGCGGCTTAATTATGGAAATGGTCATATCTTTTTTACCCACAGAAGACTGCCATTAAATGTGGTTAATAATTTTACATCAGCACATATAAATTTTTAAGTATGCATTAATCATTATTAAAAGGAAGCATGTGGTGGAAATTTATCTCTAACTCATTCTCTAATCTGGTAGAACTAATAGTAGCTGTTTTTGGAGCAATTAAAGAATTCTAAATATAAGCACGAGTCATGACCCACAACCCTCCAACTTTCCCACCACTAATACTAATGCTTTGTCACAACTAATTCATATATAGCATTTAATTAACTATACATTATTTTATTTTTTCTTTTTGTATGAAAGAATCCTAATAGAGAAAGAGCTTGGTGCAAGAAGAGTTCATATTAGGTGGGGGAGATTAAATGGAATAATACTTCCCTTTTGATTAAACAACTTGCTTCTTTGTTAAAATNAAAGTTCTCTGAATTATTATTTATTAAATGTTTGATTTATAAGTAAAGATTTTGGATTTGTTTTAAAAAGAGATTTTTTTTGGAAAAATAATAATGGTGGCTAAACTAGTCGTCATATTAGTTTGTAAATTTGTTACATGGAAATATTTCCCACTTGGTATATTCTTTATTTCTTTTACCACTAACAAAGTATATCTTTTATATTACGAATGAAATTAGACAATAAAGAACAATTAAAAAAAAAAAAGAAAAAAAAAAGAAAAACTAGAATAAAATGAGTTGAAAAATGAAGGAAGTTGGCCCAAGTTTCCAGCCCAAGCCCAACCTTATATGAGGCCCATGCCCATCATAGTTTTTTCTAAAGCGTTATGAGATCGAAAGATTAGATCTAAAGGTTCTTATTGAGCTAAGTAGACCACTCCCCCGTTTTTATTATTTAACAACTTAAACTTATTAAATTTTTAATTAATATATTAATCTATTTATGTAATAAATTATATTAAATTTGAACCATAATTTTTACAAATTTTAAAATAAAGGAATTAAATGGTTAGAGAAGAAGTTTTAAATTAAAAAAAAAAGAAAAAAAAAAAGAAAGTATCGAGTTGCGTCACAGTTATATACAGATCAGAGAGGTATAGGAAACCAAGTCAAACCTGAAATTGTGTCGCTCTTACTGAACAAACAAAAATGAAAAAACTTCGCAAACAAATCGTATCCATTTCCAGAACCGAACTACCCAAAAAAACTAAATCCAAATCCAAATCCAAAAATCACTTCCCCTTCCTCGCAACAATTTATTATCTTCTCTTCGCGCCTTCATCTCATCATCTTCCGCCATAGCTAATTCCCTCTCCAACCTTTCTTTTGCCGCGCACAAATGTCGGTGAGTTCATCATCTTCTTTTTGTCTGTCAATCTTTGATGCAGATCTGCCGCATTCGCGTTTGCTAATTTGTTTTTCCTCATTGTGAATGGTTGTGATGGTGATTTAGGGATTTGTGATTGTAATGTGGAATATGGTTTATGATTTTGATTTTTCAAGATCTCTGTTTCTGTATTCTCTTGTTCCTACAGTTTGTGAGAAGATTTCTACTGCTGTTGATGCATTCGTTCTTCTTTCGTACATTTTTCTCGCTCGATTTGCTTCTTATTGGAATTTGGAATTTGGAATTTATCGAGAAAAGGTTTAGATTCTCATTCTATCCATAATTCATGAACAGTCTCTTCGTCTATTCCTCCTCCTCAAATCAGCTCAGCTGTATATCCCAATTCCCAACTTCTTTTTCCTTCCTATTTTGATTTCTCTTTGAAATGTTGAACTGAATGGAAGTGAGAATTACTAATGGTTAACTCACTGCTAAACCCAATTTTTTGTTCTTAATTTTCTTTTTCTGAAATCAGCTACTTGAATCTAATCCTTGTTCTTTCACTTTGATGATGAACTGAATGGAGTGGAAGTTATAAACTGTTGAATTATCTCTAAACCCAAAAGCTTAAATTTGTTTTATACATTTTCTTAGGATGTGAATTGAGTATTAATTTGACTCGAGAATTATCAGTGTTCATGGAGGAAGAAATAACATTGTAAAACTTCAAATGCAGAGGTTTAGGCTTGAACATCAATCTTAGATTGATTGATGTCGAAAATTTAATCTTTTATACATATACATATTCTTAACACGAACACTTGCATTTCTTCATTGTTTTTAAAATCCGATGCAGATGAGAACTGTGAAGGTCAGCAATATCTCGAAGGCTACTTCGGAGAGAGATATCGAAGAGTTCTTTTCATTCTCTGGTGAAATCCTTTATGTTGAAATGCAAAGGTNCAATTATTATCTAAGCTTTAAAAAGTGAACATTCATCAGACAAACATGAATTTTGACTTTGTTTGTAGAGAAACTGAAAATACTCAGGTTGCTTATGTTACATACAAGGATTCTCAAGGAGCAGATACTGCAATCCTTTTGACAGTATGTTCCTTTATGAACTTTGATCTTTTTTTTTTTTAATTTATAATTATGTTTTTAACTTTTTTTTCCCCTTCCTCTTTGGATATCTCAGGGAGCAAAAATTGGTGATCTATCTGTAACAATTGGTCTGGTTGAGAATTATCATCTTCCCCCAGACGCAATGTCATCAATCCTGGTAATTCTGCCTTGTTTATCATTATCAAATGTCTTGTGTGTATGCATTGTCGATGCTCGAGTTTATGCACGTAAGCGAATTACGTGTTTTGGTCATTGCGAGTTCTTGAAATCATTTGGTTCAAAGTTCTTCATGCTATTATCAGCTTCTTCAGCTGTTTGAAAAGGTTTTGAATTCTTGAGGATCTTAGGGAAATCAAGTAGCTGTTTTTGTCTAGAAAGAGGGCTTTCAGACTACTTACACTGTCTTAAATGTAATGATCTTTTGAAGGATAAAAGGCAAACTGTTACTGGGAATGCTCCGAATCAGGCAGAAGACGTCGTAAGTACAATGCTTGCTAAGGGCTTCATCTTGGGGAAGGATGCTGTCAATAAGGCAAAAGCGTTCGATGAACGACACCAGTTGACATCGAATGCTTCTGCGACCGTCACGTCCATAGATCGCAAGATGGGCATAACGGAGAAGATAACTGCAGGCACAGCAGTAGTAAATGAAAAGGTCAGGGAGATGGATGAAAAGTTCCAGGTTTCTGAAAAGACGAAATCCGCTCTCGCAGTGGCCGAGCAGAAGGCAAGCAGTGCAGGAACTGCGCTCATGAATAACTATTATGTGTTTACTGGAGCAGCATGGTTTTCAAATGCAGTAACTGCTGTTACAAAAGCTGCTGAGGAAGTGACTCAGATGACCAAGGCGAAAGTCGAGAAAGCCGAGGAGGAGAAAAAGGAGAGTATATACCGCGAAAGAACTGGGATCATCAACAACTTCGCCGAGCTCCATCTCGACGAGCCATTACCAGGGGAGCCTGCTATTGTTCCAGTTAATTCAGCTGATAGATAAACAGTAAGTTGTGCATCATATTCATGAAAGCAGAAATCCTACACTTGTGAATTACTTTGCTTACTCATTTTGCTGTATGATATACATTTCATCTAGATGTTGAAATGTTGCGACATTCTTTTGGGTACAAAAAAATTACTTTTTGGATACTTGATTGTATACCGTTTCACTTAACTAATGTAATTTGTAATTTACAAATATAGATTATTGTCTCGTTTTCTTTTACCGTTTCTTTTGATTTTAGGGTAATATGAATTGGCATATTTGCAAACGTAGAACATAAATTGATTTGTGAAGAATATCAGTACTTTTGTTGTCTATTTCATCTCATCTCAGATTTTTCTGTAATAAGCAATAAGCCAACTAAAGCTTCTAAAACACAAACAAACCTAATAAGATGGCAAAACTAGCAGAGTTTAAGTATGCTTAGCAGTGACATCTAAACTTGATCGTAATCATTTACATTTTAAAGCCAATCACTTGGGTACTAAAAATCTCATCGTACCGAGTCATATCTCTGAGTATCAAACGCATACAAGTTGTAATTCAACACTAAATACAAACGATATTGATGAATTATTGAAGCATGTAGATGAAATTCAAATGCTAATTGGTATGAACTTGAGTAGGTCTTAATATGATTCTCGTATAAAAATTTGAGAAAAACTTATCGGACCTTTAGGCCAAAGAGGATTTTTGGCAATCCATCATATACTTTTCATTCTATTGGTGAAAGAATAGAATCGAATGTAGATCTAATTTCTGTCAGGATATGATGCTTGCATCATACAAACTTCAATAGCCACTCCAAGCTCTGTTAAATTTAATACAGCATCAGTAACTTTTGCTCATGTTGACTTAAAAGTGAATCTATGGAATCAAGTTCAATGCAATAATATAGTTTTTTTTTTTTTTTTTAAAGTTCTTGCAAATCCTGTCTAGTTGACTATTTATACCTCGATACATTCGGGAAGATCATCACTTTCTGTTCTGACATGCGTCTGCAAAACCACAAAATGCACCAAATATTATGAGATAGATGCATAGAGTCTAATAAAAGGGTCCTTTCCATTATTCTAGAACTCGAGAAAAATTTCGAAGTAGTAATTCTCGAAAGATTTCCAAAACAAAACTGTGATAGTTTTGTCAATGTGATCAGTAGGTTCGTGAGTTCACAACACAGAAAATGAATAAGAAAATAAATTATTTAAAAAAAGAACCATATGTACCTCCACTATACTTTCAATTTTGTTCAGAAAAGGGAAAAAAAAAAATGCATAATCTGGAATTTTCAAGAACCAGATTTACCGGGACTAGATATTCTTCAAGTCAGTAGGAAATATGCACGAGATTAACAATAGAAATTTTACCGACATAAATTTAATTATGCATTCAAAACAAATATGAAAATTTTAAATATGTACTTTACATTATAATTGATTCTAGTTGGATATAGATTATGCTATTTTTGTAAAATTTTAAATTTTCTACTTCTAGATTTGAAAACAAATACTTATATTATTATTCTATTAGGTATATAAATAGATAAAGTGAATTTGTCTAGCAGGTATTTGAATTTTAACCTCGATGACTCGTTGATTTGGTAAATCTTGTGTTTCTCCGAGGGATGCCAGGAGGACAACCGCAGCTGCAATAGTTGAAGGGAAATAACAAAATTGGACTTGATCTGTAAGAACGAGCACTGCGAAGTTCTTAGCTCGATTCTCCAAATCTGAGTCCCCTCCAGCAGCTTTCAGGTAGAACCTAATATTATTTTCAAACACCCATTATCAAAATGCGATATTAGAGTAAGTTATTCGCAGTAGATTCAAATTGTAAGTGGGCGGAAGGAGAAAGAATGTCCCATAAATTGTTAAGTTAGTCGAAGGAAGATGTACCCCAAGAAGTTGTAAACAGTTGGCAGGAAACACTGGAACTTTAGGACTTCTTGAACAAGCCATTCCATGCCAACAACTTCAGATCTTCTATAGGTGTTGTCCCCTACACGGATGCTCCTTTGCTGCATCCTGAAATGCCGAAAATAAAACCAATCAATATGCTATAGCTTTTTCAATATATCCACCAAGCTCGAGACCCACTGGCTTGGATACCTTCTCAATTCTCAAGGCTCTATTTAATGAAACAGACGATAAATTTAACATTTTGCATGTGAAGTACTAGTCAAAGATAAATGAAGACCTGATAAAGCAAGTTTGAAGAAAGAAAATAGAAGAAAAGAATTGCTATAAAGCTGATTCATATTTGACTCGGCTCGGCTTAGAGCTCAGATCAGCATTTTATTGTCTGCGGTCTGACCATGTGATTGAAGTGTTTCACTATAAAATGTTTCCCTGTTGGGTCGGGTCTCTTCTGTGCACATGAGTTGTTAACTTGAGAACTATAAGATACTATTATTGCAATCTTGGATGGGTGGTGTACCGTCATTAGTAAATGGCTATTATTTGTTACATAGCGGCTGAAAGAGGACCTACAATATAATCACAATGTGACAACATTATTTTGTCCATGTGAACGCAAAGCTATCGGACCCGGCAATTTGAACTTAAGGAGGACATTCAAGACTATTAGATTCAATTACTTCACACTCTAGTACTAATTATCACACGACCTCAACTTACTCAATTTTACACTCGTAGATCGACAAAAGAAGACAAACACGCATACAGTTTGTTTCCAAACAATATTCATAATAAATAGACCAACGAAGTTAAGAACTTATAGTATATAGCAACTACACTTGTTAAAGTTAAAACTGAGATGCACACAAATAAACAAAGAAAAAGAAATTACCAGCTGTATGATTGATTTTCTTCAATTCTAGTGGCCAAAGTTAGACATGCTACGCCCAGAATTTGAAGGTGTCTTCCAGCTTTGAAGAATCCTTTGCTCAGAATCTGGTCGAGAAGGGTTACTCCTAAAAATGTCGTCTCCTGATGAAGTTTGGTATCTCTCGATCGCTACATTATTCAACAAAATAAAGCTACATAATGAAAAAAGTTTGACGAAATGATTGATGACAAGTCGACAAGTCCTAAGCATGAAAAGGAATTAAAAAATTATAAAGAATGCATTTCGTGGACTGGAACAGTTGATATGAAACTAAAGGATTCCTGAGAAAATCTCAACTTTCCCGTCCATATGAACACAAATCTCGCTGCTACGAATATGCAAAATATTATCAAGATAAAAATAAACTGATAATGTAACCAAGCAGAAGTAAGAAATGAAATGAAAAAATGGGCTAGATGCTGCGCAGTCCGTCAAACTTGACTGATTCTAGGCGCCAAAAGCGTTGGACGCGCGGCAAGCCTCATTCGTTAGAAAGTGCTTATTATAACTTGACGGTTCAACTATTTAACAGGAGCAAAATCATGAACAACTGGCTTTAAGTAGTGAAATATTATAGTACTTAGTAATTTTCACTGATAAATTACAGTTACGTTTAAACCAAAGAGGCGATAGGATTTGCATACATGAAAATACATTAGATGGTAGCAGTGAATATTGTGCCAATACCAGAAAAGTGCATTGTTGGATTAAGTTTCATATCAAATGAGGCAGAGAACTAATTTGATGACCTGTTAAGAATGACTTAGTCATTCAGTTGACACTGAAATATGACAGTGCCTCAAACGTACCTCTGTACAGTTACCAATGTCTCAGATTAGCAAGCTATTAACGTTTAAAATGGAATTTCTGTGCAATATCTTATGCTAATTAACGAATTATTGAGAGAAACGCGGTGGTTTCTAGTTCAAGGACTTACTTCAACTATCCATTGAACCATATTTGATCGTTGCTGGAGGATGAGATCGCCATAATCCGTCGTGGACCGGTACTCATCAACGTAGTCGCGAATAATCAATTGGCGTCTTTCTCTGGTTCTGAATATTCGATAGGTTTCTTCATCGTCCAATCCTTCCAATCTCAAAAACTAATTTTAAATAAATAAAAAAAATATGTAAGTTGTTTGATTAGCTGCAGGTTTGTTGCCGATGAAACGCTAAGGAATCATGAAATTGGAGTATTACCAAAGATTGACCTGCGTTCTCTTCTTCAATTGACGAGCTAGTTCTGATGTCTTGAGAGGCACATGATCTTAAAAAATCGCTTCTGAACTGCAGTAACATGCTAAATGCTGATGAAGGAGCTGCATCTTCGTTCGATTTCTCTGAAAAGTCGCTTCCGGATTCCAAGAAATTTGAAGGAGTGTAATCTGAGCAGTCCGTATCAGAAATCCCCATTAGAATAGTTGACTGAAGCTCGCGCAAGTCCTGGCTAGAGTATTCCGAAACGTCCTCGTAAGATAATTGCTCCGTGCAAGCAAGATCCGATTCAAACTTCAAGCTGTTAGGCCACTGTTCTATTGTCGAATCCGACTTCGAAATAGTGAAAGTTTCATTGACCTCATCCCTCGGTATCTCCGGTACCTGAAATTCCCACACTCTGTTCTCCGCAACCTCTAATCCTTCCTCTTCGAACGAACAGACGCTCTCGAAGATAGATTCAGCCCAAGACTCTACACAAGGAGTGAGTGGCACAGCTCCCTTTCCACAAAGCTTCGACGAGACATCCGCATCAGTCAGTTCGAACTTCAGAGCTCCATTTTCCGCTTGATCGGCTTGATCTTCATTTTCCTCTACGGTTCTCCTAAAACCACTCCTAATCTTCAACTTCGAGCTACTCCTTCCGAGAACAACAAAATCAACTCCAGAATTCGACTCCACGCAAGACGATTCAGAAACTTCGACGTTAGCCTCATTCCTTCCCTTCTTAACCTCACAATCCTCGTTAAAGCAATCTCTCGCTACTCCATTGGAAGCAGAATCCAAATTCACTTCAATAAACTCGGCACTCGAACCAAATCGCGTCTTCCGCAAATTCGTCCTCGCGTTCACAGCACCACTCTCCAATTCAAAAACCGCATTGAGTTGACTAGAAACCTCACCTCCTCCTCCTCCTCCCTGGAAGGAACCGCAGCTGGACTCAGCCGCAGCAACGGAAGAAGAAACAAGACCAACACTCGTACACGGAGCAGCCGAATCCGACTCCGGCAAGCAGAAAACAGGAGAAATCCGAGCGCGTCTCCTGCGAGGAAGCTGAGAACGAAGCTTCTTCTTGGGAGGACACTCCGATTGCGGTTTCGGCTTCGACCTTCGCTTCTTGGATTTCATCGCGAGGAGAAGGAAGAGGAGGCTATGCAGATGAGTTTGGTGATAGAAGCAGTTATGGAAGTTGTGAATTGGAATTTGGAAGTGAGTTAATGGAGTTCTGAGAGGCTCTTTAGTAATTATGTGCAACACAAGTCTTTCTTCATGTGTATTCTGTTAGGAAGTCTGGCGTGTTTAGGATTTGAAGATGAGTGGGCGTACTTGATCTTGGTTATTAATTCATTTTTAATTTCCAAATATTTTATTTATATTAGCTTCATTTTGATTATTTGGATACTAGTTTGTTATTAATCATATCATTGTTCTATATTATCTCATAATCAACACCATATCTACATCAATTAATTTATGATTTATTACTTAAATATCAATATAATGTTTGTATATCATTTATACATTTGTCTGTATATTCAAATTAATTTGTGAGTTACACTTTATTGAATGATTTAGACCAACAAAATCATAAATAACTAATGTTTTTATGCACAAAATTTTCGAATGATCTTGACAAGGGAAAGCACAGTGTGTCACAATTGTACTCTTGTGATAGCAAAACAACGATTGTACGACACTTGTTCTAATATGATAAATAAGTCAACGGTATAAAAATTGTAAGTCATGGACAATTCGGATGTATAATCGAACCTCGAGCACGTTTGAGAGAAAGTGTTTTGAAAAACGTGAGGAGGAAATGCTTTAAAAACAATTGGTAAGAAAGCAATGTTATGGGCTCAAAGCAAATGAGCAACTACCACAATTTTGATAGCATATAATCCGGGTATAAAGAATTGACGACGAGTCAAATCCTCCATAGTACATTTTAGGGCATTTTAGTCTATTGAGCGTAAACATAATTTTAGTGAACAGTCGCGCACTATTGACATGACATGAATAGTAAAAGTCTAGTCATACATGAAAGCAAGTAAAAGAGACTTTGAAACATACATGCAACCATGGACCACACGTCCTGAATAAACATAACTAAGATATTTGACACGCTACCATAGGCAACACACCTTGGACAAAAATGATCGTAACACAATTGATTCGGTGTGACAATGAGAGGTGGAATTTGAACCAGCAAAATGAGCGTAGTAAAATGTTTGCATTAAAAAAATATTTAGATAATCATTACCTCTAAAATTAATATTTCAATATCTCTAATTAAATCTTATTGTTTATATAAAAATTATGGAAAAAAATTCATATTTCCTTTATCCACATAAAAACGTTTATTTCAAGTCATAAATATATGAGTTGTTTAAAATATGTTTATTTAATTTAAAAAAAAAAAAAAAACAGGATGAGATCAAAGATAATATAAAAAGAAGATAAGATTATCTATTAGATTATTGATTGTTCCAAATACCTCTTGAATTTTCCTCATAAAATATATTTATTTAAGTTTTTTTTAATATATGTAATATATTATAAGAAAATGGGCACTTGAAGGCTACATTTATATAAGAAGTCCGTTAATACTACAATGGGCCTAGCACAACCTCAGTCATCGGCCCAATTATACTACAATGGGCCTAGCACAATCTCAGTCATCAGCCCAAGTTCCAAAGTCCATTATTGTAAATTCCAGGGAAGGGATAAAAATGTAATTCCAAACTCGAATTCAAAATCCAGCCTATATTAAAATTGTTGCATTTTAAGAAGCTTAGGGATAAGACGAATAAATTAATATTATTAAGGCATATAAAAATGATTGAATCAAAGCAATTAATCCATATATAACCTTTTATTAATTAAGAGCTCCTTGGGTTCCATTTAGGGGAACATCAATCATATCCCTTCATATGCAATGCTTAGAACTAAAATCATTCTCCAAACTTAGGGATAAACTAATTTTGCATATGAATTATAAATCTTTTCAATTAATATATGTATTCGTTTGTCTCAATTATTGTCGCTATTATTTAAAAAAAAAGTTGTTATGAGTAGATCAACGACAAGGATGATGCCACGTAAGGAGTGAGCAGCATAATAACCATGGAGTGGCAGCACAGACAATTGCAACTTATTTAATCCAAAAACCTTATCCGGTTTAGTTGAGAAACGTGCTGCTGCCCGCTGGTTTTTTGGTTTATTTTCACTCCCATTTCTTCGTTATCCATTTTGCTGCATCGCTATCATAATTTTTATTTATTTATTTTCTCTCATGCGAAATTAAAAATAAAATAAAATTAAAAATAATAGCTAAACTGAGAAGAGCGTGCCAGGTGTACCATCCTGTGCTTCGTGCTTATCCACGTCAGAAACCAAGACCCCAATTTACGCATTAGATGGATTAAGTACATTATCCATGTTTTCAATTTATCCTCTTACTTGTAGAGCCCCCTTGGGCTTACGTGGCATTTTCGGTCAATGTGACGTCCAGCTGGAGTCAGGTGGGTGTGGCTGGCTGTTCCCAATCTCCGATGTACCCCTTTTTTTTCTTTTTATTTGAATTTAAATTTTAAATAATTTACCTCTCGGTATTATTTTTTTAACCCCATCCATGTGACCCATATGAAAGGACCATCTCACGCCGGAGAAACGGAATGGCTTTATTTTATTTAATCCATAAAGTTTTGAGATATTGTAATTAATTATCTTATTACTATGCCACGTCAAATCATCACCCCTTAATATTATTTGTTTGGTTGCTCTATGCGTATAAGAATGTGATTTATTTGGAAATGTTAAATACATAGGTTGATTTTATAAAATATCCATATATACTTATTTATTTTCTTTTTTATATATTAAAATAATTATAAATATAACAATATAAAAAACAATTACAAAGTTTAGTATTTTTTAAAAAAAATGTTAATCACTTATCCGACTCATCCTATAATTAGTATATTTTATTTTATGTAATCACAATGGTCGGGCATAAAAAATAATTTATTAATCACTAATTAAATATATTATCAACTTTTTGTTATTAAAAAAAATTGTTTGGACAGTATGTAATTTTAAAAATGTTATTTAATAAATAAATAAAAATTTCACATATATAAACCAATTCATTCAAGGCGTGTTTCATTATAAACAATAATATCACGTTCTATATAAACTGCGTTTAAAAAATACTAGTTTCGTTAATATATTTTTTAATTTTTTTTTAAAGTTAAAATATAAAATTTTAAATATTACATTCATTCTTTACTTTTATTACAAAAAAAAATTCAAAACAACTTTTTAATGTGAGAACCAGAGTATTTTTTATGATATTATAAGATAATAATTAGTAGAAAATTTATAATATAAAACTGCCTCTGTGCAACGCTCTTAAATAATTACTAGAAGAAGGGAAAAAAGGGCTCCTAAGTGGGCCCTACTCACCAGTTCAATGCTCGTGGCATTGGCAACAATAACAATGGCAAGAGCNATCTAGAGAGAAGGAAGCAAAAAAAGAAAAGGATAAGAACAAGGGGGTGGGAATTTATCCAGTGCTACTCAGATGTACCATCAAAACCCACACTCTTTACTTCTCCACCGTCCAATCTGATTTGATCTGACCCATCTGTTCATTCTCCTCTTCATCTCTCTCTCTCTCTCTCTCTCTCTCTCTCCTCTTTTGGATCACTGAATTCCGAATATGCTTCTTCCCACCACTTGAGCGTTGTTTCATTTTTTATTTTTTGTATTTCCTCTCCAAATTGGTAAATTATTTAAAAAAAAAAGTTGAAATTTGGATTTGTGTATCCTTTTCTTCGGGGTCTCAGTGGATTCATCATCTCAGTACTCTGGGAGAGACAGTGTGTGTTTGTGTTCATGTTCTTCTCTTTTCTTTCTTGTCTGAATCCAGTCGGAAGCCTTCTAGAAGTAGAACCAAACCCCCGTAATCAATTCTCCCCAACATTTTCTTTCAACCCCGGATTTTCAATTTCTCGTTCTGGTTTTGGTTCGATTTCAGTCGCTTTTTCCCTAGTTTTAAACGGGTTTTTGAAATACCCATTTCCCTCAGTTTCATGGATTGATCTTACAGACTGAAATCCCTTCAGAATCCATGGTTTCCAGGTCGTATTCCAATTTACTCGAACTCGCCACCGGAGAATCGCCGTCTTTCGGCCGTATAAACCGCCAAATCCCCCGGATTGTGACCGTCGCCGGCTTAATCTCCGACGTCGACAACGACCCATCCGAGAGCGTCTCCTCGGAGCCGTCCTCCTCCTCCACCTCTCGCGACCGGATTATCATCGTCGCCAATGAGCTTCCCATCAGAGCCCACCGGATATCCGGCAACGGCGGAGCCACCACCAACTGGACTTTCAGCTGGGATGAAAATTCCCTTCTCCTCCAGCTGAAAGACGGGCTGGGAGATGATGATTTTGAAGTGTTTTATGTGGGTTGTCTTAAGGAAGATATTCACCCAAATGAACAAGATGAAGTCTCTCAAATACTTCTAGAGACTTTCAAATGCGTGCCAACATTTCTCACTCAAGATCTTTACACAAGGTACTACCATGGCTTCTGCAAGCAGCAGCTATGGCCTCTGTTTCATTACATGTTGCCTCTGTCGCCTGACCTCGGCGGTCGATTCAATCGACCACTATGGCAGGCTTATGTTAAAGTTAATAAAATCTTTGCTGATAAGATCATGGAAGTGATCAATCCTGAAGACGATTTTGTTTGGATTCATGATTATCATCTTATGGTACTGCCTACTTTTTTGAGGAAGAGATTCAATAGGGTTAAGCTTGGATTCTTTTTGCATAGCCCTTTCCCATCGTCGGAGATATATCGAACACTTCCGATCCGGGAAGAGCTCTTACGAGCACTCCTGAATTCAGATTTGATAGGGTTTCATACTTTTGATTATGCTAGGCATTTTCTATCTTGTTGTAGTCGAATGTTCGGTCTAACGTATGAGTCGAAACGGGGTTATATCGGGATAGAGTATTACGGTCGAACGATTAGTATTAAGATCCTTCCTGTTGGGATTCATATGGGTCAGCTTCAATCTGTTTTGAGTCTTGGGAAGACTGAGGAGAAGGTTAGTGAGGTTATTAAGCAGTTTCGTGATCGGGATCGGATCATGTTGCTCGGTGTGGACGATATGGACATATTTAAGGGGATAAGTTTGAAGCTTTTGGCTATGGAGCAGTTGTTGATGACGCACCCTGAGTGGGAGGGCAAGGTTGTGTTGGTGCAGATTGCCAACCCTGCAAGAGGTAGAGGGAAAGATGTTAAGGAAGTTCGGGACGAGATGAAGGCAACTGTTAGGCGGATTAACGATACGTTTGGGAGACCTGGGTACGAGCCAATCGTGTTGATTGAGGAACCACTCAAATTCTATGAGAGAATTGCATATTATACGGTTGCTGAATGTTGTTTGGTCACAGCGGTTCGGGACGGTATGAATCTCATTCCATACGAGTACATTGTCAGTCGTCAAGGGAATGATAAGTTGGATAAACTCATGGGCTGGGAATCATCAGCTCCGAAGAAGAGTATGTTGGTTCTATCCGAGTTCATCGGGTGCTCTCCATCCTTAAGTGGAGCGATTCGAGTTAATCCCTGGAATATCGATGCTGTAGCTGATGCAATGGAATGTGCATTGGAGATGGCAGATGCAGAGAAGCAGCTCCGCCATGAGAAGCATTTTAGATATGTGAGCACGCACGACGTCGGGTATTGGGCTCGGAGTTTCCTACAAGATTTGGAGAGGACTTGTAGGGATCATGTGAGGCAGAGATGTTGGGGTATCGGGTTCGGTTTAAGTTTTAGAGTTGTGGCCCTTGATCTGAACTTCAGGAAGCTCGCTATGGAACACATAATTTCGACTTATAAGAGGACGAAGTCTCGGGCTATTCTTTTGGACTACGATGGTACGTTAATGCCTCAAGCTTCAATTGACAAGGGCCCTACTTCAAAATGCCTCGAAACTCTTGATACCTTGTGTCGAGATAAGAAAAACACGGTGTTCATTGTGAGTGCAAAAACTCGAAAAACACTTGCTGAATGGTTTGGCCCTTGCGAAAAACTCAGCATTGCTGCCGAGCACGGATACTTTATTAGGTGAATTCTCACACGATGAATACGTTCTCTTGTATCGTTCCATTGATCGTACATCCGAAATTAAAGCGATTGTTCTCCTCTTCTTTCAGGCTAAAGCAGGATGAGGAATGGGAGACCAGTTTGCCAGTTGCAGATTGCTGTTGGAAACAGATTGTGCAGCCAGTGATGAAACTCTACACTGAAACGACCGATGGATCGACAATCGAAGATCGAGAAACTGCACTCGGATGGTGTTATGAAGATGCAGATCCAGATTTCGGTTCGTGTCAAGCTAAGGAGCTCCTTGATCATCTCGAAAGCGTACTAGCCAATGAGCCAGTTACCGTAAAAAGTGGTCAAAGCATTGTGGAAGTTAAACCACAGGTACAAACTCATTGCCATCATCGTTTAATTATCATTGTTTCTGATCTTCGTAGTCCATTAATTTACTAAATATGAGTTACTTTAGGACTGGCTATAATCATGTGTACTGTCATAACTTTATTCGAAATCCTTAGAAACTATTCGTTCGATTATCGACCGGTAACTAACAAAACCGTTGATTTTAACTGAGGAGTATTTTTTCCTATCAACCTTAACAATGGATGACCTGATGATCGTAGGGCGTCAGCAAGGGTCTCGTAGCGAAACGACTACTCTCTGCAATGCAAGATAAGGGGACTCCTGCAGATTTTGTTCTCTGCATTGGCGACGACCGATCAGATGAAGACATGTTCAAGGTGATCTCAAGTTCCATGGCAGGTCCATCGGTTGCACCCCGAGCTGAAATTTTTGCTTGTACGGTAGGGAAGAAACCGAGCAAAGCCAAGTATTACCTCGACGATCCATCGGAAATTGCTAGGCTGATGCATGGTTTGGCTTCGGTGTCGAGGCCGAACGTCCCGCCTTATCCATCCCCAAGCTGAAGAACAAGGTGCATAAGCTTGAAGTTTTTGATTCGTCAATGTACATATTGCTGCAGTTCCACGCAAGGAAGAAAGTAAAAGATGTAAATGAGCGGGGCTTTGATGAACTTAAAAAAAAGATATGTGAAAAAAAATGTTTTTTTATTATCATATTATATTTTCCATGTATTTTTATTTTTCCTAGAGCTATAACTATTTATTTAGTTACTATGTTTGTGATTATTTATTTAAAAATTTCAAAGTCAATTTTATAATGGAAGATTAATTTATAAAATTAATTTTAAATGCAAACTTACCTAAAAATTATGGCAATAAGAAGGGTGATTATTAATAATTTAATGTGCAATAAAATTCAACCATTTTTTTTTAATCAACATTATTCAACAAAATATACTAAAATTTTGGTACAAGCAAGATAGCTTTAATTTTCTTTAATGCATATTTATTAACTTTTCTTTAATAAAATTTAATTATACAATAATGATAAACTTTAGGTCGTTTCAATAATGCAGAACATTCAATATTATCCATATGTAATAATTTTGTTAAGTTAGTATAATTTTCTCCTATGTCAATTATTGACTATTTAAAATTAAATTAATAACCTATAATCTTTATATGGATGGATATTATAAATGGTAAAAAAATATCAATTTTGAGTTTTTAGGACATGAATTTCAACTGATCAACTTAAACCTTATCCAACTTGCTCTCGATGAGATCATAGAGATGTTCACGAGGTGAGTCAGGACTATCTCTATCATCTCGAATTATTATTATTTTTTTCATGGATTGGGGCGGGGCAAGACCGAGAATATGATTCTTGTCTCCAACTCCATTTAGTTTATAGAAAGAAATCTTTCCAAATTTCTACCTCATTTTTTTGGTTTAAATGGTGATTTTAGCCATCAAGCTAAATAGATATATTGGGTGCTTGGTGTCATAGTCATGCTCGTGCAGGACATGTTGTCCTGCATGCCCATGCCATGCTAAACCCTTTATTTGATTTCATGTTGTATTGTCTTACTATTGTATTTTCTGTTTATATGATTATTCGACAAAATCATGTCTAGGCCTGCTAAATCGGAATCACCTCAAAATGTACCATAAAGGATGCGACTAGTCGTCAACTCCTCCTGCCTAGATTTTGTATGACTGTTTGATGAAATCATGTTTACGATTGTCATACGTGAATCGCCTCAAAATATATTATAGGGGATGCACCTAATTGTCAATTCTTCGTACCTAAAGTTATATGCTTTCTAAGCGGTTCTGTTGTCTTTTTTTATAGTCTATAACATTGCTTTCAAACCCTATTTAGAAAATCTCTCGGCCCATATTCTAAAATTTTCTTTTCAGGAATTTCCATTTTTCAATTTCTTAATGATAAAGATGATGATAATGAAACCTCACATTCGTGAAACATAGTCATTGATTTGAGCATACGTTGTTCGACGGTAAACGAAATGAATCAAAATTAACTTAACTCGCTCTAGTAGTGAAAGTACATAAATTGTGACGCTAGATTTGTTGAGATGATCCAGGGCAGATAGCAGCGTTTTGAGTGCTGCCCAAGATAACTGTCGAACAAAAAAAGGAAATATAATTAATTGAGGGTTTGAAATTGGATTAAGAAAACCAAAATGCACGTGTCACGATGTAAGTGGTGAAATTACTACAAGATCTCTCTTTAGAACAGCACCGATGGCGAAAGCCAAACCGCGGAGAAGAGAAGCGTCCACTGACATGCCTGCCTCTCAAAAACCCAACCACACGACGCGGCAAAAAAGGGATAAACCCCAAAATTCTTCCTGTTCTACCCAATTCCCCGAATCATTTTTCTATGCTTTCCTTCTAATTTCTTCCTTTATCCTTTTGCTTTCCTCCTAATTACGCTATCTAATCTCATCGGACTTCGAGAATTTTGCGATGGTGAAATCCGCGGGGGAGCGGCAGGGATCTTCGGTGGCGCCTTTTCTGAAGAAATTGTACGAGATGGTCGACGATGAGGCAACCAATTCCATTATCTCGTGGAGTCCGAGGGATGATAGCTTTACGATTTTGGACATGACTCATTTCTCTGTCCACTTGCTTCCTAAGTACTTTAAGCACAGTAATTTCTCTAGCTTTATGCGGCAGCTTAACATCTATGTGAGTTTCTTGTTTGTTTTATTGTCGTTTGAAATTTTCGATGCGATGTTTGTGTTCTGTTTTTTTTTTTTTTTTTTTTTTTT
>NC_036638.1:432691-602087 GCF_002806865.2 Cucurbita pepo subsp. pepo
TTTTTTTTTTTTTTTTTTTTTTTTTTTTTTTTTTTTTTTTTTTTTTTTTTTTTTTTTTTTTTTTTTTTTTTTTTTTTTTGGCCTTGCTGATTTTTCTTCTCTGGTATTCACTCTAATAGACTTGCGATATATCTTATCTTGTTTATGCAGTCGTCATTTGTTGTTCTTGAGTTCTGATTAAATGGGAAAGTTGCTCTGTCGTGGACTCATCTTCTTTCTAGTTGCCCTAATTGGTAATAACGCAATTGAGGATTATAGGTATTCACGAACTGGGAGGAGTTATATTCAAGATTGACTTGGAAAAGGCTTCGATGGGGACTTGATTGAAATTATGTTAGGTCGCTTAATTACTCTGTTTTGGTTAATGGTAAGCTCAGAGGAGAATTTTGCCTCCACACAGGGGGAACCTTAGCCCTTTCTTTTTCAACAACACGTTCAGTACTGTGTTATCAACAAAAACATTGCAAATCCTTTTTTTAGTAAATGCCAAATAACATATACTATTTATTAGAACCAGCTTGCTCAGGGCCTAATAAGAGGAGCTGCACCATACATCATGACATAGTTACCAGCTTCCTCTTCTTCAAATTCGTTATCATCATATTCTAATTCTTTTCATCAAAAGTATTAGTTGGAAGTTCAAAGGACTCTTTATTTCCATCTACTAGCGTAGGTTGCTTGTGGTTGGTACTGTCATTAGGAGTTGGGACTAGCACGTGGGTGATGATGCTACTGGATTGAAGGGGCGTCCATGGAGGTTTTGAAGGTTGGCTATTGTCAAAAGGGGATTTGGGTGGAGTACCATTGGGCAGGAGTTTCGTATTGGGGTTTTTCCATTGTCATAAATGCTCACCAAGTTGTTTTTGTCTTTGGCCACAGAAAGGGCATTGTGCGTTGGGTCATTAGGCAAGGTTTGTAGTCATTGAAAGAAGCTCATTTTCTAGGATGATTAAAATGATTCCTAAGGGATTCTTGCAGGGTTGCTAATGCAATGAACCGCTTGGATAAAACCACTCTTCAACATACTATTTACTGTCTGATTATGTTCGGTATATCGTTGAGGGTATTTCAGAATTTTTTTATTCAAATTTTCTGGTAGAGGAAGAACCCTGGCTCTGAGTTGATGTTTCATCCTCAACTAGAAGTGTATCGGTTTTCCTTCCTTCATGAGTTCTATTCAGTTGAAATTGCTCACTAGGCTGCTGGTCTCCTCCACCCACAATTTCTGAGCAACCATTTAAACTCTTTTTTTTTTTTTTTCTTTTAGTATGTTCATATTCCCGAGCAATAATTTTCTACTGCATGTACATTCAAGAAAATCTTCTATGTGATGGTGGCCATCAAAATAGGATAGATCATCCTTTTGCTTGTATTGATTGGCTGAACACTTGAGGAGAATTTTCTGAATCCCAAACTTGTTGCACTACCCATAGTATACATTTTTAAATTCTTCTTGTGTTTCACTCTTAGGTGCTGGTTCATGGATGAGCCCCAAGGCTTGCCAGACAAAGACAAACTAATCAGAAGTTCTATTTTGGCATTTGCCATGCGAAATGAACTAATCGGGTTTTGTTAATCAGAAGTGAAGAATAATTATAAAACAAATTTGAATTAGGAGCCTGAAGAGGAAGCATTGAAGTTCGCCAAATCCTAACATTGCCACACGATCTATTTAACCCCACCAACGTACATGTGATTTTAGTATTTGGCATTCTGAAATAGGGATGAAGAGAGAAATGGCTCTATCTTGTCACTACTTGGACGCATGCCTTACGCAGCTCTTAGGTTTTCTGATAAAGTCCTCGAAGACCAATTAAACAAGTGAATTTTTGTTCTTCTAAATTCATTCCCCCGAGCAGGTTGATCATTGAGTGGTTGGGGTTGGGGCGACGGAGAAATTTCACAAACATCTCACTTTTTATCCTACTTTAAATTATATTTCCTTTGTCTATTGCCTTTTCTCTTACCCCTTTCTGGTATATTCTCTACAAATACTTCTTATCGACTCTTGATTAAGTCATAATGCAGTCTGCAGAAATAGACTCCAAGTGTCATTTTCTTTCCTTGTTTATTTCTTCTCTCTTTTATTTATTTATTTGTTTATTTTTTAGAATGGGTGTTTTGTTCCTGATGCTATTATCATTGAGAAATCTTTTCAGTCAAGCTAGTTAGTTGTGGTTCGTAATGCATGTTTTTACTTTTAGGCCCTTGTGGAAAAGGGAAAAACTGTTCAACATAATGGCGAACTAGAGGAGAAACAACTACATTTTCTCCATTTAGTTTTGAATTGTCACATCTTAGTTATATAACAAATGGCGTCTTATATTTCAGGGTTTTCGGAAAATTGAGACAGATTGCTGGGAATTTGCAACTGATGGATTCGTTAAAGGACAAAAACATCTGTTGAAGAACATCTACCGAAGGAAAAACATTCAGGGCACAGATCAGCGTAAAGCGTCACAGCCCCAAGACAATTCTGAGGGACAAGGTGAACTACATGATTATACAGGGCTGTGGAAGGAAGTTGAGAATCTTAAAATAGATAAAAATGCTGTAATGCAGGAATTGGTTAAACTTAGGCAGCAGCAGGAAACTTCAGAGAACAAGATGCTCCTATTGAGAGACCGCCTTCAAGGTATGGAAAAGAATCAACAGCAGATGCTATCATTCTTAGTAATGGCAGTGCAAAGCCCTGGATTTTTGGTTCAGTTTCTTCAACCAAAAGAGAAGAATTGGCGCATGGCTGATGCTGGCAATATGTTAGAACAAATTCCAGATGATAATCAAGTACCTTCAAATGGTTTGATAGTCAGGTATCAACGTCCAATAGATGAACTGCCAGCACCTCTACTTCCTCCAGTGTCGGGTCTGGGGAAACAACAAGAATCTGATCCATTCCCTGATGGAATGAAGGACTTTTTCCTTAATTCCGACTTCATGAAAGTACTTATGGATGAAAAGTTAGACAATCACAGCCAATTTGTTCTACCAGATGTACAGGATGTCGCATGGGAGCAGCTTCTTTTAGCGAGCACTGTTTCTTGTAATTCAGATAATGTTAGAAAAGTTGACGACGAACGGGAGCCTATGGACCATGAGGACCATGAACTGGATATGGAAACAATTGATACTCGAACTCATGAAGAGAATCTGCAAGATTTCGAACTTCTAATCAAACAAATGGAGAAAGGTGAAAATTTCGGGTTGCAACCAAGGTTGGATGAATCGTATATTGAGAAATCAAATACTGTTAATCTTATGGAACTTATGGCATCTGATCAAGAAATCCTATATGAAACACAGCCGAAGATGCAAGGCCATTAAAAGAATTAGATGCTTTTTAGGCGGATTTATGTTTCTTCATGGATTTAAATCTCAAAGATCAGTATAAGTTTCTTTTGTCTTCACCATCCATACCAAGTACCCATTGGTTGGCTATGAAGTTATGGTGATAAGGCTGCTGCTGCTATTTCAATGTCTTGAGCAGAGTATTGAATTTCAAACAGGTTTAGGAATTTCGGCCATCTTTTTGTTGGTGATAACCTCAAGGTAATGTTTTTGTTTCAACTTGCAAGCATTATATCTTGTGGGCATTGTTACAATTTTAATGCACACACAGTCTATATATATATATATATATTATCAATTTTGAAGAAGTGGTTTCTCAACTGCTTCTTGCCTGCCTTTGCCATATGTTTTTCTGTATAGCTTGGCAGACACTCTTCTGTTATGATCACTAGATATTAAATTTATTTGATGTTCATTATCTCTCTTGCATGTGCGTGCTCATGCACACATATCTCACACGATATTTGTTCATTTTCTTTATTCTTTGAATATTTGTAATGTTTTGATCGCTTTTTAAGTTATTAGTTAAAACTTTGCTTGAAAAATGATAAATATAGAAATTCTTTGTCGATGGTTTCGTTTACGTATTCATTCCTATATTTTGGTATAAGGCTTTCAACACTAAAGATCATATCTATATTTTGTAGACTATAGCAACTAGATCCTCAGAAAATGAAATATACAATCCGAAATGTTACTGAAAAATTGTACATCACATCACCTAAGTCATGAACCTCATGGGACTTCAAAATTGGCACATCGCAAAATGCCATAATATGGGTGGTCAAGTGAGTAGCACAGTCACGTCGCCTTTTAAGACCGGGAATACAATATCCAAAGCGAAAATAATGGTAAATCCTTTGAGTTCTCGTTTAGATCCTTCACAATTTTTTAGTATTAAAAGAAATATACAATTTTCTTTAGAAAGTTCACCAAAAAGGAAGAAACTCGAGTTTTAAACAGCTCCTAAAATAAATGAATTGGACTAAATGCATGCTTTTAACTTAGCCGTTCTTTCTCTCCATAATTGAAGGCCGATGTCCATTTCACATTTTCCTCTTCTCTACAGAAAATGAGAGAGGATTTTCATCTTATTGTTAATAGGAATTTACAGAAGGGAGATTACATTTACGAAGCAGAAAAACTAGGAACTCCGCACATCCCTCTAACCTCTGCTCTTCGTTATACAGGTTTGTATACACGACACTGGTAGCACGTGCCTCTAATCCAAGGAGAATGCTCCATTGCAGTACCTGTAGAGCCCAAATACAAAATAACTTCTCAGTTTGTAGGCAAAGATAAAGAGATTTTTCATCTTTTTTGGCAAAAATCCTCTTTGTGCAACTTCTTGACATAGGCTAAGTAAACTTTTATGTAACTACTCTCTTTGCAATGTTCTGACCAAGCTCGTTTGCCTTAGGGGTGGCTCCAGTATTTTCATCAATCTTATGACATATTCCATTTCTCTTAGTAAAATAAGGGCCCTTTCATCGTCCGTCAATCAATAGAAAATGACTTCAATTATTCTCATGACTCGATTGTCTTATTCTACATTCCTAATACATTTGGTTGTTAAGGTAACTCGTAATATTAAAACCTAAGTAGGTAACCAAACCCATCTCCTCTAATCCTTTATTATTTACATGCCTTTTAACCCAAATATAAATCCATGGTAGTTGACTACTAGTATCATTCATCATACATAATGTCATGTATTTTAGGCATCCACCTTGAAAATTAAAATTAAAATCAAACATAAAACAATACCTGTTGCTGAATTTCTCCACCATATCAGAGGCATAGAGTACAGTATCGTTGGCTTTCTCCAGAACCATATAAAGCTCTTTC
Source organism: Cucurbita pepo subsp. pepo (assembly GCF_002806865.2). NCBI lineage: Eukaryota > Viridiplantae > Streptophyta > Magnoliopsida > Cucurbitales > Cucurbitaceae > Cucurbita > Cucurbita pepo. The sequence continues at coordinate 437,888 of NC_036638.1, forward strand.
CTTCTTGTGATTCGAGAAATAACCCATGCGTTGTTTTTTGCTCTAATAGTTACTTCCAGCTCCTATTCCTCACCAACACCATCCTGTTTTGCTCCACTCTTCTCCAGATCAACCTTTTCTCTGAGTTTGCTCATGGCAAGTAAAGATTCCTTTGTGAGGGTGGTAACTTTTCCTGGAGGTGAGGCCCTGGATATTTGTCTATCACCATCTATCAGTAAATAACGATACCCACCAACATGATACGCATTTTCCCCACCCCAGCCTTTTGACAATTTTTCTTCAACGGTCATGATCTTCAGGGAAGCCTAGAAGATAGCAAGAAATGCATCCAATGAGTGGAAGGAATTCAAACAGAAGATTCATAAATCAGTTTAAACCTATCACGATGCTGACTACGTTTTTACATTTATTTTGGTAAATTTTATTCTTCTAAGTTTCCTTAACTTGGTTTAGACTCCATTAAAAGACAAAAACGAGATGATAATTGAGAATCAATAAATATTGGAACCCTATATTTTCTCCCTGTGCTCCTCTCTTCCTCTAAACTCTATTTATTGTCCAATTTTTTACATTCTTCTCCCAATGTAAATAAATGATATTTCCTCTCTTCTCTTGTCCTCGTACTGTTCTTATTCTTCCCTTTCAATCTGTCCAACATGTACTGCTTTGGCATAAATCACCATTTCACAAGCAACAACTATATCCACATAGGGAGAGAATCATTTAGAAAAAAAAATGGTAGCAAGATAATAAAATCAATTAGAAGAGATGAGAAACTAACATTTTCAAGAAAATACTGCCTGATGATTGAAATGCCTTGTTCCCCATTAGGTATTGATGAAGCAGGAACAAGAAGAATCAGAGTCAGGCTTTTATGCTGATGTACATACAAGTACATTTGCTTCTCTGTTTGAAAAGGCCAGATTTTTGGGGTAGAATTGACCCGGCCACTTGCCTCCATACCCCAAATATCAGTTTCTAGAAAACCATCCTTTCCTTTTGACCATTTTCCATGCTGCAAGGGTCGTATGACATGATTACCAACATTTCCTCCATGTTGGGTGACATGAGAAACAGTATTGCCTCTAATTAAATAGGACCAAGAACTTGCGCTAGAAGATAAGACACTTGGAGTTAACCTCAGAACAGCATATGAAAATAAATTTGTAGTATCCTCCTGAAAAAGAGCTTGAAATGAACAGCTTTAAAATTTTGAATGATCTATACTATATTTCAAAATAAAATTCAGTTATGGATATGTATTAGGACTTTAGCATCCCCAAGTGCTTTAGGTTTTATAATATGAAAATTGAATAGTACAATAAGTTATGATGAACATTAAATACTGGAGATCAAACCATACAGGTGAAAGCGATGTAGACACCAGTAAGTCCTGAAATAAAATCAGAGAGCAGCATGATGCGTTTCCAATGCAAGAATCAAGTGTTCTAACAAGTGCCTGCACAAAAGTATATAATGCAATTAACTCCGATGAACAAAATTAAAAATGCCAACGACGCTCCAACTCTAAGCTACTTTCTTTTTTCCTGACGTATCAGGGTAGCATTGAAACCAAATAGTTTCTCCATAACGTTAAGTTGACAGTTCTTAAAATTCAAATTCATTGTCAACAATTCATATTTAGATTTAAAGACAGATTGATATCAAGACTTAAAGCTCTACAACTCTAACTGAAATAACATAAAAAGATCCCAAAAGTAACCCAAGGAAAGGCACAATGTAGATCTCTCATGAGCGCTCCTTCCTTTTTAACAATGTACAGCAAACATTGTGGTGGTTTCAGAGGAATTAAAACAGATTGATCTAAAGCCTTAAAGCTCTATGACTCAAAGTGAAATAATTGGACTTTTGAAGACGAGGTGGTTTTGGAGGGATTTTTTGTAACAATGTACCACATATATCATCTCATTGGTGCTCCAACCGCAAGGAATTCTTTTTCAACTACAGCCTCCTAAAGATTATTAATGATTGGGAGACTCTGCTCTTGTTTCTTCCTCCTGAGTATTAATATACATCATCTCTGTTTCTTGTTAGCGAAAAAACAGAGAATCACTATATTCTTTTGTTTCTGATTCTCTGTTTCTTAATAAAAAGAGAAAACGGGGGGGAGGGGAATAAAAATAATAATAATTAAGTGCATGGCACGCATACAAGTACTTGAAGTTCTTTACAAGGACAAACCTGAACTTCAATGGCAGCATCCCGCCCTATGGTCAGCATATGTACAGTTCCACGTTCCTTTAAACAGTCAAGAAATGATGGCAACTGCAATTTCTTCCCAACAAGAAAATCTGCATCAAAAGAGATGCAAGAGTTAGGCATGAGATACAGTAACTTCAATCTCAATCTGACATTCAACAACGTCAATATTACCACAGCAGCACCTATCCAATGCAGACCGTTTTTGACATGCTGACAATTAGTAACTTATAATGCAACGTTTTGACACAACGGTAACATATACTTGACTTCATGAAAAGGTAATTTAGATGAAAAGTGGCTGTAAATGACTTACCACTCAAATAATCCATGATGAAGGAATACAAATGTGATCTGGAAACTTCTCCAGTGGGTTCTTTCTCAAGTAATAACCTTATAGGACCGTGAAACATTAGAAAAAGAGAGTGAATTTCCTTCAGAAGCTTCTGCAATGCATCCATCCGCCAAGTTGCTTGTACCTCCTTGTTTTTCTCCACTACCTACCCCAGCATAGATAACTCGTTAGAAAGACAGAGAAAATAAAGCTTGAGAATGTTTTTTTTAGAGAACTACCAAGCATGACTGGAAACAGTGCACAGATCAGTTGCAACTACATTCATGGTTGAAATAAAAGAGACCAAAGAAAAAGGGTAAGGTACTTTTTCTTTTCTCAAAAAGAAACTTGATAAGTGGTAAGCCTTTAATTCTACCATATTGAACTTCCTTTAACCCTAAGAAGCCTAGAGTAAAATGTGAACGTTGAACGTTTCATTTGAATATATGTCAAAACAAACAGAGATGTCACCATAAATAATCAAGAAGTATTAAAAACAAAACTCTAATGCCACAAGGCTGAAAGTAAATCTGAATTCTAGGATAAAACACTGGTTATTTTGTAAAAATAAGGACATTTAACAAGTAATATTAGCAGTAAAGAATGGAGGGAAAAAACCAAAATAAAGTAGTCGATGTTTTAAAGTAATGTGTAAAGAAATTATTGAACCAGATAAAAAAATGTTTCCATCAAAGTTTGCATGGATAATAAACATAAAATATGAGACCATATGAATGCGATCCCCAAACAAAATAATACTACTACCATTTACTGATACACGATTTCAAACAAAACTGTACCAAAACCATCCATATATCTGGCTCCGCCTCAAAAAATACATGAGAGTGCTTCTCTGCTTCAATGACCTCACAAGCTGCCTCTGGGGAGAATGTTCTGCATTAAGTTTTCATTTTTCATTTAGCTACCAACAACAAACAAGAAAATGTAAATATATTTAAGGAATCTTTGAACATAACTCAGTTCGACTAGGTTTTACTTTGTTATCTCATTAAAACTACAATAGAAGCAGGCCTGAGTAACTCTCTAAATATTTTACTAAAGAACGTAACTGGAGGAGTGCACAAGGACCTTGTTTGGTGAGGATTATTTTCAACCCAAAAGAAAAATATGCATGAATAATAGGTTCGTTTGTCTTTCATACATATATTACAACATACGAGTACAAATAAAATTGAAAACAACAAAATTTAAAAGTTGCAAAAATGTGACAGATTAACAATATAAACAAAGCAAGAAGTTTTATTAGAGAAAATGTCTATTCGATTATTTCACAACCTGTTCTCGATGTTCAATGAGCAATTTCTGTCATTCTTATTTCTTATATCTACTCTTCAAATGTTTCTGCACGGTGGTTACCGATTGAAAAAAGGGGGAAAAAATTATACTGACCTTGTAAATGTGACAAGTCCTTCACTGAGCCCAATAATATACAATTGTTTTGTAAAGGGTAAATCGGCTGGATAGAAAAACAATATCTTATCCAGCTCTTGACCCTCCTGTTGTCCTCTCCTTGAATCAAATACGCAGAGTTTAATGGCCTCGGAAACGGCAGTAGTAGCAGTTGACAGGCCCATTATTTACTTTTCAACAACCTTCAGAAAGGAGAAAAATACCAATTAGTGATTCTTGCGAAAAGACCTCAATTTAGCTGAATTTCCCTAAAATAGGCATAAATCAGAGCCCAACACCACTAAACTTAAATTCGACGAAGTTGTCGGAGGAGAAGGCGTACCTCTACAGAAAGATCAACTGAAGCAGAGCCTCAACAAAACCCTAAACGCGAATGATCGTTGCACATGCCGGTGATTGGAGATTCGAGCATTGGTGCATTGGGAGAAAAGAGCCGCGTGGCTCAAATATGAACTCGTTTGAGCCCTAACGGACGACAGTGTCATGAATCGAAGCCAGACAGCAGAACCAAATCCAAGGTTTGGCGGAACTTCCAGAAACCACGCGCGGGAAAGAAACGAAAACGTAGCACTCTTGCATGTACTGAAAAAAATTAAGGAAAACGTCCATCAAAATATTTAAAAAAAAAAAAAAATAAAAAAATCTGAAAAGATATTTAAATCAATAAATAAATATTTCATACTTTTTAATTGAATTAAAATATTGATAAAAATGTTAATAGGTAAAAATAAATTTAATTCAATGAAAACATAAATTTTTAATTTAAAAGTCTCTAAACTAATCATTAAGGAATAAATTAATATGTTATATTTTTATTTAAATGACACCTTTAGATTTTATTTATCTTTATGGACGTCTGTTGGATCTTATTTATCTTTATAGATAAACGTCTGTTTTCTAAAGTCTTTATATAATATATATATATATATATATATATAATATAGGGTAAAAATATAAATACATTAAAAGATATAAATAAAAAAATTAAAAAAAGTAAAGAAAAATCAAATGATAGAATATTTACCTCCATAGGTTGAAACACTTTTTTTAAAATTGTTTTTTGACCCATAAATAATAAATTATTGCATGTTTGTACTATAATGTCTTTTTTTTTAGAGGGGAGGAGGTGGGGAAAAGGATGTCCCAACAATTTTCCACGTCATTTTGTTCTCTTTTTCTAATTACTTTACGTATAAAATATTAAAAAAAAGAGAGAAAAATGATTTGTGTTTAATAGAGAATGCGAAATGCGTTAAAGACATTTCTTTAAAAAGGGAAAGAATTGCACTCAAGGAGAGAATTTTTTTATTACTTGTTAATTGTTAATATAACAGTTAAGAGGTACGGTTTTTAGAGTGGTGGAGAAAAGGATGACTTGGTAAATGAAAGTCTTTCTTTATGCTTAAGGTAAGGGCCCGCCAATTGTGGAATCATTTGCCTTCGTTCCTGCATTTTCTTTTTCTATGTTCATCCACTGCGTTGCTTTGCAGTATAGTACTACATTTTCTGAACTGGGTGTTGCTCTTTCTATCAAAATTCTGCTTTCTTTTTACCTAATCGTTCTTCCCATTGTTCACATGGGTTATTGATCTGTTCTTGCTTTGGTAAGCTAATCCTCTTTCTTTTTGTTTTTCTTCATCTGGGTTCTTTCTGATCCTTGTTTTCTTCTATTTTTTTTCCCTCTCCGTACTGTATCTGTGATTGTACTATGTAGCTCCATCTTGTCCCTTCGCTGATTCTTACTGTTTCTGGGTTGCTTATGATCTATGGCTGTTCCTTGTCTTCCATGTTTAGCTATCATTTTGTGTTTGATTTATGAAGAAACAGAGTTTTGATTTAATTCCTTCAAGCAGAACATGTGAGGAAAATGGAAATGATAAGACCCATTTCTTTTCAAAGCTTTGTGGGAGGCAATATCTTTGAGAAACTCTCCTTAGTTTCATGAATTAAAGCTTTCTTTTCATAGAATCCTGATACTTTTTTACACTTATTCTCAGTTTTTCTTCATATCATACAACTTTTGAGGACTAGATTGAGCTTAAAATCTCACATGAGCATGAATTGGTGCTTGGCCCTGCATAAACTACCATTATTATGCATTCATGCTCCTCCCCAAATGAGTATGCATTACAATCAATTTGTTTGGGATTACAGGAAAAAGTTTGCTGTTGATCTCATTGGATTGAATGGGTAAAACAATTCAGCTTTATGGATTCCCTTCTGGTGTATTACAAGAATCGGTTAAGGCGTTTGTAGAGAGATTTACAGGCGAAGGAAGTATAGATGCCATAAATGTAAAACGTTCAAGGGGAAGAGGAAAGCGATTGTATGCAATCATCCAGTTTATTGACGATGTAGGTGCTAAGTTAATTATATCTTTGGCTAATGCAAGCCTCCGCTATGGAACTTCTTATCTGAAGGCAAGGGAGTGGAAGCAGGATATTCTACAAGATCCACTAGTCTTTGAATACAATTTCAAAGGCTTAGAACTCCATCTTGGTTGTCAGATATCAAGGGAGGAATTTTTTGTGTTATGGAGAGAGTCAAATGTGTCTGTGAATTTCGAGTTTGAGCGGCGTGATCTTAAGTTTTTCATATCTCATTCTCATGCTGACTACATGCTGGTATTGCGCTATGAGAACATTTGGCAAGTTGAGCTACACAAGCCACCAGGCCAATCTATAGATTATCTTCTGATTCAGGTTCATCCATAAACTTTGAACAATGTTTTCTTTTCTCTTCACTATTGGTAAATATCATGCATTCATACAAGGACATTTGACCGAAAATTTTCACTCAAATGATGCATGTACTATTCTTGATTAGAGGTGTGAGATCCTACATCGGTTGGAGAGGGGAACGAAGCATTCCTTATAAGGGTGTGGAAACCTCTCCCTAGCATAGGCGTTTTAAAACCGTGAGGCTGACGATGATGAGTAACTGCTAGTAGTGGATTTGGGTTGTTACAAATGGTATCAGAATCAGAGACCGGGCGGTGTGCCAACGAGGATGCTGGCCTCCCAAGGGGGGTGGATTGTGAGATCTCACATCGGTTGGAGAGGGAAATGAATCATTACTTATAAGGGTGTGGAAACATCTCCCTAGTAGACGCGTTTTAAAACCATGTGACTAACGGCAATACGTAATAAGCTAAAGTGGACAATATCTGCTAGCGGTGGACTTGGTACCATAAGATGGAAAGAGCAATAATTGAACTTAGCTGTAGATAGAGTAATGCTTAGCTTCATTAAGTTTTTGGGACCTTTGGTCCTCGCCTGCATTCACGTCATATAGGTGCTGTCAGGACATGCTTTCTTTACCCATTTTCATTTCATTTTGCATACTATTCTAACTATGACCTCTCTGTATTGGTAGTTAGTTGGTGCTCCGCGGATTTATGAGAGAGATACAAAGCTTTTTGGACATATTTCTGAAGACCCCTTCTTGAGCTTTTCTAAGGAAATGGACACCGAATGGTTTCGAGCAACCGATTTCACTCCATCATGCTGTATTGGACAATCTGGAGCTTTATGCTTGGAGATTCCTTACGGTCGCCTGCTCCCTAATTTTCATGATAAATTTGCTTACTTCAAAGAAATAAAGGGTAAATTTACACTGGCCAGCGGCTCTACTTATTCGTCCAATGTAAACTTGGTACCTGTAGTTAGACCTCCTCTGAGCATCCACTTGCCATATGCCATTTTGTTTAAGATAAACTTGTTGGTACAACAGGGGTGTCTTCCAGGCCCAGCTCTTGATATCAGTTTCTATGAGATGGTTGATCCTCAGATACACAATATTGCCTTCATAGATCGTGCTTTAAGGAAACTCTATGACTTGAAAGAGTGTTGCTATAACCCTTCAAAATGGTTAGGTGAGGAGTACAGGAAGTACTCCAAGTTAACGAATCCGCCCCAGCCACCTAACTTGTCCTTAGATGAAGGGTTAGTCTATGTACACAGGGTTCAAGTGACACCTTGTAGAGTGTACTTTTGTGGTCCAGAGGTTAATGTTTCGAATCGTGTATTGCGTCGTTATCCCGAATATCTTGACAACTTTTTGCGTGTTTCGTTTGTCGACGAGGAATTGGATAAACTGTATTCAACTGAATTGTCTCCACGAGAATCTTCTTCCTTGGAGGATGGAAAGACGAAAATATTTAAAAGAATCCTTTCAGTTCTGAAAGATGGCATTACCATTGGTGATAAGAAGTTCGAGTTTCTTGCGTATTCTTCGAGTCAATTACGGGAAAATGCCGTGTGGATGTTTGCTCCAAGAGATGGGATTACTGCAGCTAAAATAAGGAAATGGATGGGAGATTTTCATAGTATAAGAAATGTAGCCAAGTATGCTGCTAGACTAGGCCAATCCTTTGGTTCATCCACAGAAACTGCAAGTGTCAGTCGACGCGAAGTCGAGGTTATTCCTGATATCGAGGTTAAATCAGATGCTGGTATCAATTATGTCTTCTCTGATGGGATTGGGAAAATATCAGCTAGTTTTGCTAGAGAAGTGGCTAGAAAATGCCGCATCAGGCATACACCATCTGCTTTTCAGATTCGTTATGCTGGTTTTAAAGGTGTTATTTCGGTCGATCCAACCTCATTCGTAAAATTATCGCTCAGGAACAGCATGCTAAAGTATGAGTCGACCGACACGAAGCTCGATGTCTTATCTTGGAGTAGATATCATCCTTGTTATCTTAATCGTCAGTTGATTACTCTTCTGTCTACACTTGGAGTTCAGGATGATATCTTTGAGAGTAAACAAAAGGAATTGATAGATCAATTGGACACCATTTTTATGGATCCATTGAAGGCTCAGCAGGCCCTTGAGCTAATGTCTCCGGGAGAGAATACCAACATTCTGAAGGAAATAATCTCGTGCGGTTACCGACCTGATTCCGAACCTTTCTTATCTATGATGTTGCATACATTCCGAGAATCGAAGTTGTTAGAATTGCGGAGAAAATCTAGAATCTTTATCCCAAATGGAAGAGCAATGATGGGATGTCTTGATGAAACTGGAAACTTAGAATATGGAGAGGTATTTGTGCAGTGTTCTGCTCACCAGCAGCTGCATAATGATCATATTATCTTTAAAAGAAGCAAATCAAATCAACATTTCATCGTAACAGGAACGGTAGTCGTGGCGAAGAACCCGTGCTTGCACCCAGGTGACGTGCGTGTCTTAACCGCTGTGGATGTACCATCTCTACATCACATGGTGGATTGTCTGGTTTTTCCACAGAAGGGACCAAGGTAAATGATCTAATCTTGTTTATGCTTAAACTCATGTCTGCTAGTAATTCTGCTGATATTGGAAACTTTCTTTTCTGTACAAGACCTCATCCGAATGAATGCTCGGGAAGCGATCTCGATGGCGATATATACTTCGTGTGCTGGGATCCTGATTTGATTCCACCTCAACAAGTCGAACCAATGGATTATACCCCCGTGCTTAGCAGATTACTAGATCATGACGTCACAATGGAGGAAGTTCAAGAGTATTTTGCAAATTATATGGTCAATGACAGTCTAGGAATCATTGCCAATGCTCATACAGCATTTGCAGATAGTAGGCCAGAGAAAGCAATGAGCGAGCCTTGTATAAAGCTTGCAAAACTGTTCTCAATTGCAGTGGACTTCCCCAAAACTGGCGTTCCTGCTTTGATATCTGCTGATCTAAGAGTACAAGTATATCCTGATTTCATGGACAAACCCGACAAACAGAGCTACAAGTCACATAATGTACTGGGGAAGCTGTTCAGAATGTTGGATGACATTGAACCAAGGATTAGCATCAAGTCCGTGAAGTTTACTCGGGAGATAGCTCGGCAAGCTTATGACCCCGACATGGAAGTCGACGGCTTCGAGGAGTACCTCGACGATGCGCTTTATCACAAGAACAATTACGACATGAGGTTGGGGAATTTGATGAAATATTATAAGATCAAAACTGAGGCAGAGCTAATCAGTGGGGTTAGTTTGACAAAATCATCTTCTTTTACTAAGAAAAATGAAGCGGAATCTATCATCATGGCTGTTAAGTCCCTGCGAAAGGAGGCGAGGGGATGGTTCAATGAGAATGCTGGCTTGCATTTTGGACATGACAACAATGCGTATGCAAGAGCTTCAGCATGGTATTTTGTTACATATCATTACAGCTACTGGGGCTGGTATGGGGAGAAGAATGAAAGCCATTTTCTCAGCTTTCCATGGTGTGTTTACGACAAGCTCATCCGTATCAAGAAGCGCAAGATTGGTGCTCGAGCTCGCCATCGGTAAGTTTCTCGCACCGTGAATCTTCATGAAGTTTTAGTATATTTCACTTGAGTTAAGAACAACAATCAACTTGGCATAGTTGTGGCAGACACCTTATTTTTTACTAATCACTTTTAGCCTTCTTGCAACTCTTCCATCCAATGTTTTACTTCAATAACTTTATGAACGCACCGAAGAACACACCGAAGGACAGAATATTGACTCTTTGATTATGTTGAAGTGTGCGCGAAGCTAGCTTGAACACTCACGTACAAGATTTGACATAGTTAGTAATATCAACTCAGATATTATATACACGATCTTCGTTATCAATCATGTTATAATGTTAATACTAAAGCATTGGACTTGATACCTACTAATGGCCAAGCAGCTAGGAATGTGAAGAAGGAGAGTTGTAGAAACTAGCTTAATGGAAGATCAATGAACTTTGTTTCAGTTAAAGATCAAGCTAAATCATGTCTAGATTGTGGGTTGAAGCAAACTATGAATTTTGTCAATATGCACGTTGTGTCGAGTCCCAAATCGTCAAATCACGTAGAAGTTAAATTTGTATCCGATGGTCATTAGAAGGCACGTAGATTTTCGAATTCAACGATTACTTGCTGGCAAGTACATTGTGACCTCATTGGAAAAAAAAACGATCATCATTATAGTACTGATCACTCAAAGAAAAATTTATGCTTCTTTCTTGCGTCGGACCATGATATGAACAAGTCATACGTATACCTGCAACAGGACGGGGACGAGCTTGTGTTTGAGAAAAGTAGGCTAAGATTTCAGATTTCATGAACACTGGCCAATGTATAGAGTAGATATTACATAGTAAAGAAAAAGGTGACTATTCAAACTAAGAAGCTCTCAAAAGAGTAGCAAACCAGAGCCAAAGCCAAAGCCAAGTATATTCACAAAACTACAGATAAAGACCATCAGATATATCAGAGGGAGGTAGGACAGGAAACCAACCGGTGTCGATCGTGTTCTTCAACATCCATCGAGATTTAAGGCACGGCTGAATCTATCAAGAGTCGCCAATCTTGAAGCTTTCTCTCTTCTCCTCAAATTATTCTCCTTGACTTGCATCAGTTTGTGGTAAACACACCATGGGAAGCTCAAATAATGGTCGCGTTTCATTCCGTCGTTATAGGAGCCCCAATACGAATGATGATAAGTGACATGGTACCACGCCGAAGCTTTGGCAAATAAATCATCCGAGCCCGAATCCGGACCGCTTTCTTTCGTATTGAACCATGTCCTAGCCTCCTTTCTTAGAGACCTTGCAGCCAAGTTGATGGCTTCTGCGTCTCTTCTCCTCGTGAAAGACTTCGACATTCTCATAATATTGCCACTAAATATCTCGGACTCGGACTTGATCCCGTAATAATCAAGCAAATTCCCCAACTTGTAATCATATATAGTTTTATGATAGATGGCATCTTCAACGTAATCTTCAAAGCCTTCAGCTTCCATATCGGAGTCGTAACACCGCATTGCTACATCTCGAGTAAACGACCTAATGTAGCTTATATTTGGTGCAATGCCCTTTACTGCCCGGAAAAGTTTTCCGATCACGTTCTTTGATTCATACGAGGGCCTGTCGGGCTTCTCCATAAAGTCGGGAAACTCTTTGACATTCAAATGTGAAGGTATTATAGCAGGTACTCCAGTTTTTGGGAAGTCCACAGCAATGGAGAATAGCTTTGCAAGCTCTATACAAGGAGCACTTCTTGCTTTAAAGGGCTCTTTATCTGCAAACGCAGTGTGAGCATTGGCAATGATTCCAAGGCTGTCATTAACCATGTAGTTCACAAAATATTCTTGAACATCCTGTTGTAAAGAACAGTACTTTCAAATTAGTACTAAAACCACACATATAGGAACGGTTCCTCTTCTAGAAATTGAGATAAAACACTTAAAAAGATGACACGTTTGAAGAACGAAACATGATCGAGTCAGTGCTTGTGTGGAGATACCTCGATTGTGACATCACGATCTAACTGAATAGGTGGTGCAGGAGTATAATCCATCGGCGGAATTTGTCGAGGTGGGATCAATTCAGTGTCCCAACAGACGAAGTATATATCACCGTCCAAATCGCTACCCGAGCATTCGTTTGGATGAGGCCTATATTAACAAGTACAGCACCTAGTTAATCTTCAAAACAAAATCAAGAAAGAACCAGCATATGTCAATGTACTAACCTTGATCCTTTTTGTGGAAAAACTACACAGTCAACCATATGATACAACAGAGGTACATTTACAGCGTTTAGCACACGAACATCGCCGGGGTGCAGGCAGGGATTTTTCGCAACAGTTACGTTTCCCACGATAACTAAATGGTCTTCCGAATCGCTCATATCGAATGCAGAAGTATCAGATATATGTCTATGCCTAGCACTGGAGATTTGTACAAATACCTGTCCATACTCCAAGGTCCCAGTCTCGTCTAGACATCCCATCATCGCTCGCCCATTCGGAATAAAGATTCTCGATTTGGTTCGTAATTCTAGCAACTTCGACTCCCGGAAAGTCTGTAACATCATTGATAGATAAGGCTCAACATCTGGTTTATAGCCACATTTGAGCATCTCCTTGAGAATGTTAGTATTCTCTCCAGGAGACATCAACTCCAAGGCTTCTTGAGCCTTCAGTGGATCTGTTAAAATGGCATCCAATTGTTCTAAAGCTTCACTTTGTTTCTTCTCAAAAACCTCATCTTTAACGCCTAGAGTCGACAAAAGAGTTATCAGCTGACGATTCAGGAAGCATGGTTGGTATTTGCTATAGCCTAAGACGTCGAGTTTCGTGTTGTCTGATTCAAATTTGCACATACTCTTCCTCAGAGATAACTTTACAGACGAGCGCGGATCAACAGCAACGACACCCTTATATCCACCATAACGAATCTGAAAAGCAGACGGAGTGAACACTAGCACGCATTTTGAAGCAACCCTTTTGGCAAAATCACTTGATATTTTGCCAATTCCATCAGAAAAGACATACTTGACTTCCCCATGTTGAACCTCTATGTCAGGAATGATTTCCCTTTCATGTCTACCAACCGAAAGAGTCTCGGTCGATGAGCCGAACGATTGTCCCAATCTAGCAGCGTACTTTGCTGGATTCTTGATATGTCGAAAATCACCCATCCACTCTCTAATAACAGCTGCATCAAGGCCAGGTCTGGAAGCAAACATCCACAAAGAATTCTCTCTTAGTTGACTTGATGAGAATGCAAGAAACTTAAACTTTTTATCACCAATGGCTATGCCATTTTTAAGAACAGAGAGGATTCTCCTATAGATATCAGTTTTACCATTCTCGATCGAAGAAGCCATCCGTGGCAATAAATCCGTCGAACGCATTTTATCCCACTCTTCATCAACAAAGGATACACGAAGAAAGTTATCTAAATCTCGAGAAAAATGGCGCAACACCCGGTTCGAAACATTGACTTCAGGACCACAGAAGTACACCTTACAAGGTGTTATTTGAACCCTACGGACATAAACCAATCCAGCATCCAAGGCTATAGCAGGAGAGTTTGAAGGATGCTTTGCATACTTTTTGTACTGTTCAGTAAGAAAGCTTGATGGCTCATAGCAGCATTCCTTCAAATGGAACAGTTTTTCTAATGCATTTTCTACATACTCAACTCTTATTCGACTCGGATCAACCAACCGATAGAAACCAGTTTCGAGTGATGGCCCTGGAATGCAACCATTTTGAACCAATACATTTACTTTAAAGATTATTTCATATGGCAGAAGAACATTAGGACGAGAATCGACCACGGGAACAAGATCGTCGGAGCAAGAAACACCGTTGCCTCCATCCACCAGTTTGAATTCATCTTCAAATTCTTCATAATAAGCAAAATGTCGCCTAAAGTTGGGAAGTTGACGGCCATTAGGTAGCTTCAAACATAAAGAAGAAGATTGTCCAATAGAGTTTGATGGAGTAAAATCAGCTGTTCTAACCCATTGATCATCAGGTACTTCTTTAAAGAAGTTAAAAAGAGGATCATCAAAGATTTGTCCACCAGAGGGTGCAACTTTTTTATATATCCGAGGAGCTCCATATAACTGATGAGAAAAACATGACAATTATCATTTTGAACTGTATCAAAATCCAGCAGCAGATATTGTAAATGAAGAACACCAGCATCTAAGATAATGGTAATAATCATGGCAGAAACCAAAAATCTCTACTAGATATTAATAACAGTCAAGACAGAATCCACTACATTCAACAGTCAAACTGACAAAATTACAGACCTATAAAGTTCAAGGTCAACCATAACAAAAGCAGTGTTGTTAGTATCAACATTTAGTAAGATATATGGCCATGGAAGTCATCGTTAGTTTCTTCCATGCTCTTTTTTTGGGGTATATTAAGAACTTCAAGGAGAAAGTTGTAACCACTCAAGCCCACTACTAGCGGATATTGTCCTTTTTTTATTTTTCCTTTCAGACTTCCCCTCAAGGTTTTTAAAACACGTGTGCTAGAGAGAGGAGGTTTCCATACCCTTATAAAGAATGTTTCGTTCTCCTCCAAACCGACGTGGGATCTCACAAGCCACCCCCTTCTGGAGTCCAGCGTCATCGCTGATACTCGTTCCCTTCTCCAATCGATGTGGGACCCCTCAATCCACCCCTTCGGGGCTAGCGTCCTTACTAGCATACCGCCTCGTGTCCACCCCCTTCGGGACTCAGCCACCTCGTTGGTATATCGCCTGATGTCTGGCTTTGATATCATTTGTAACAACCCAAGCCCACTACTAGTAGATATTGTCCTCTTTGGGTTTTCCCTTTCAAACTTCCCCTCAAGGTTTTTAAAACGCGTATATTAGAGAGAGATCTCTACACCCTTAAAAAGAATGATTCGTTCTCCTCCCCAACCAATGTGGGATCTCACAATCCACCCCCCTTCAGGGCCCAGCGTCCTTGTTGGCATTCGTTTCCTTCTCCAATTGATGTGGAACCCCCCAATCCACCCCTTCGGGGCCAGCATCCTTGCTAGCACACCGCCTCGTGTCCACCTCCTTCGGGACTCAGCCATCTTGCTGGTATATCGCCCGATGTCTGGCTTGATATCATTTGTAACAACCCAAGCCCACTGCTAGTAGATATTGTCCTCTTTGAGTTTTCCCTTTCGGGGTTTTCCTCAAAGTTTTTAAAATGCGTATGCTACATAGAGGTTTCCACACCCTTATAAAGAATGTTTCGTTCTCCTCCCCAACCGATATGGGATCTCACAATTACCCTTATTCAAGCCACTTTAAGAGTGAATAGCAATATTTTTCAACAAGGATATAATTGAAACAATGCTTAAACATGGCAAAAATTTTAAAGTTTAAAAGGGATAGCAATGCTTTTCACACGAGACAAGAACCTGAATCAGAAGACATTTCATAGACTGATGTTGCAGACGGTGGAGTTGTATCTGCCAAATGTTCTCATAGGAAAGCTGAAACCTGTACTCAACGAAATTATGAATCAAATGAAAGTTCATTTTTCGCATTTCAACTCCAAAAGTCACCAACTCAACATCTCCTTCCCATAGAACATGAAACTTTTCACTGGAGACCTGACAGCCAAAGCACAATGTCAAGTCTTCCAAGGTATGCACATATGTCCTAGGCTTCGGTACAATATCGACATCAGCCGCTCGAGCCTTAAGATACGAAGATCCATACCATAGGCGTTGATTAGCTAAGGAAATGATCAACTCAGCTTGTGCAGCACCAATGAATTGGACAATAGCATATACTCTACTTCCTCCCCTTTTAGGTGGTCTAACCTTAATGGCATAGACAGTTCCTAAACCTGTACGAAGCTCCAGAAAACTCTTCACGGAATCTGCCGTGGCATGTGAAGGAAATCCACTAATATGAACCGTTTTCCCCATAAGATCAAACAAATTGTTCACTCCTTCCCTGTTTTACCAAATCAAGCTATAGATTAGAAAAGGCTTCCCTTCTATGTTCTATGATTGTGTTATGATTCCATTGTGAAGGGAGAATTCCACTTGAAATGAAAATTTCTTAGCCATGAAGTAGTCCCTACAAAAGTAAAAACGTCTTACATTAAATGGAATGAAAAAGGAAAAGTAACCCAAAATACAGAGACATGGAGTTTCCAACTTGGGTGCTCAAAGAAACCAAACCCCAACTAAAAAAGGTTCAAAAGAGGCAAGAAAATGAGCAGAGCAACAGGACTTGATGATGAAGAACAGAGTTACAAACCCACACAGATAAAAGCATGAATGTCCTCAAACAGGTATATATTGATCAACCAAACCGTAAGCCAGAGACGATCCAGGAGCAGCAGAAACACACTCCAAGAGCTACGAATTGCTAAGCCCAAAACTTGAAATTCTTAAAAGGGTGTTTATGGATGAACCCAGAAAAGCAAAGAAGATCATAAAACAGAGTGAAGAACAGAAACTGAGGAGGCAAGAGCAAGCTCAGCGACTCTTATAAATTACAAGAAGAGGGTCCAATGGAGGGGAAGAATTTGGATGGACAACGAATTGAAGCGACCATTGTCACCACAAGTCAAAATTTGAGTCGTCCTTTATTTATTTTTTATTTTCTTAGGCTGCACACAATCATCTTCCCATAGAAATAGATGTCTGCAGACTGAGCCCCGAAATTAGAAGTTAATTTAAATTTCTCTATTAATATTCGATTTTGATTTTAATAAATTATTTTTTTGAAAAAGAGTAAAAAGTAAAGTCATTACATTTTAAATGATTGAAGTAATATATTATCAAAGTTTATAATATACTTTTTAAAAAATAATAATATATAGTACTATAGTCGAATAATTTTACTCATTTTATCACTATTTATTTATGCTCAAGTTCGCCCCACCATCATTCTTTTTTATTTATCTATTATATTCTAAGGTTTACAAAAAATAAAAAATAAAATTATATATATATATATATATATATATCGGTTAAAATTAATTAAGACCCCGAAGTCAAAAAGTCAGATGGTTACGTGTATACTTTAGTAACTAAAAGCAAAATAATAATAATAATAATACCATAAAAAGATATAATCATTAAGTTGAACGAAATTTTTTTATAAGGTGTGAAAATCTCTTCCTAATAGATGCGTTTAAAAATCGTGAGACTGACGATGATAATCTACTAACGGTGAGCTAGAACTGTTACAAATGGTATAATAGCCAGACACTGAGTAATGTGCCGGTGAGAACGTTGGCCCCAAGAAGATAAATGGTGAGATTTCACGTTAGTTGGAGAGGAGAACGAAACATTCCTCATAAGATGTGGAAACCTCTCCCTAGTAAATGCGTCTTAAAACCGTAAGGTTGACGGTAATATATAATGGGTCGAATGAGGTGTTACAAAGGACATTTACCATATATGTAGTAATGATCTCGATTAAGACCCGGAAGTTAAAAGAATAAATAGGCACAAGTGTCAAGTTAGAATGACATTTATCATGCATGTAATAACGATCTCAATTAGTCAACGCCTAGAAATGTCGGATGGTTACATATATTTTAGTAATTAAAAGCAAAATAATAANAAAAAAAAAAAAAAAAAAAAAAAAAAAAAAAAAAAAAAAAAACACAATCATCCAGTCGAATGAAACATTTCTTATAAGGTGTGAAAATCTCTCTATAGTAGACGCGTTTTAAAACCTTGAGATTGATGACGATAAGTAACCAGCTAAAGCGAACAATATCTACTAGCGGTGAGCTAGAGTTGTTACAAATGGTATCAGAGCTAGACAACGAGTGGTGTGCCAGCGAGGATGCTAACCCCAAGGAAGTGGAGTGTGAGGTTCCACATTGGTTAAGGAGGAGAACCAGACATTCCTTATAAGGTATGGAAACTTCTCCCTAGTAAACACGTTTTAAAACCGTAATGCTAATGGTGATACATAACGGGTCGAATGGATTGTTACAAACGACATTTACCATGCATGTAGTAACTATCTTACTTAAGACTGGAAGTTTAAAGAATAAATAGACACAAGTGTCAAGTTAGAATGACATTTATCATACATGTAATAATGATCTCAATTAGTCAAAACCCAAAAAGTCTTATGGTTACGTAAAAGCATAATAATAATAATACCATAAAAGGACAAAATCATCAAATCAACTAAACATTCTTATAAGGGGTGAAAATCTTCCTTATAAGGGGTGAAAATCTCTCTCTAATAGACACATTTTAAAACCAGCAACACATAACCGGCCGAAGCGGACAATATCTATTAGTAATGAGCTAGGGCAGTTACAAATGGTATCAGAGCTAGACATCGAGCAGTGTGCTAACAAGTACACTAACCCCCAAGAAAGTGGATGATGAAATTTCACATTGGTTAGAGAGGAGAACGAAACATTTCTTATAAGGTATGGAAACCTCTCCCTAGTAGACGCATTTTGAAACAGTGAAACTAATGGCGATACGTAACGGGCCGGATGGGCTCTTCCGTCCCTTTGCATCGCCTTTAAAAATTCCTCATTCTGGGTAATTTCCGGAACTTCCTTATAAAGAGGACTAAATTCCAGCTTTTAATATCAAATTCTCAGTCAGTTTCAGTGTTCATCAGTATATTCAGTAGGTCCACAAGAATTGAAGATCAAAATGCTTAGAAAAGCTATCGAATACTACGTGTTAGTCAATCTTTATGTTCAGAGAGATACAATACAAATTTTGTAGTATGGAAGAGAGGGAAAGCTTCACTCACAATATTCACCTTGAAGAAGAAGATGGCAGAGAATGAGATGGTAATATCCATTGTCATCCCAGAATTAATGCAGCTTTTGGTTCATTCTTTCTATTTGCTACCCCTAAAAGCAGATAGAGAGAAGAAAGACCTGCCTACTGCCACATGAGTATAAACAACAAAGAGTTAAAATCCATGCGTTTGCAAGCAATGGGAAAACAAGAATGCAACTCATACATATCTCTAACCTTTAGTAGAAGAAACTGTAGCATGATCATGGCTTTCTTGGAACTTGGAACTAAAATTCGGTGCACCATATGTATCTACATATCAACGAGTCCACATGTTAAGGGTATATATGAATTTTCTTCCCCATTTATGTTCATAGTTCAACCGTAGGAGCTTTAAGAATCAGATTAATGTCTGAACTCAAGTCCACTACTAGCAGGTATTGTCCTTTTTAGCTTTTCCTTTCGGGCTTCCTCTCAATGTTTTTAAAACGCGTCTGCTAGGGGAGGTTTCCACACCCTTATAGAATGTTTTGTTTTTCTCCCCCAACTGATGTGGGATCTCACAATCCACCCTTCTTGGGGTCCAGCGTCCTCGCTGGCACTCGTTCCTCTCTTTAATCGATGTGGGATCTCACAAAAACACTAGAGAAGCGTAAGTAAATAAATTGCAAAAATAAGGGGAAGGATCAAAACCTGAGTATAGTTTGTCATGATCAAAGCTTTTGTCAAGAGAAGCCTTTACAAGACCAGAGTTAAGTGTAGCTTTCATCAATAGACTGTCCATCTTTTTTGTGTTCAGAGATTTAGATTCTTCAGAATCATCCTCACCCTCAGAAACCACGGAAGGGCTCGACCAACCACCATTGTTTGCTTCTCCCTTGTTTTTCCTTGCAAATTTTAGGAGTCTCTTAAATCCTTTCGGTGCACCCCTTTGATAGTTCATCATGGGAGGATTTTCTGCAATGCCCCAATCATTATTATCAAGTTCGTTATTGTCTTCCTGCAGCATTTGAGACAAAGAGAGACGAACAGGGCGATTTTCGATTGGTGCAGCATTTTCCAGTGATGCAAGATGAGGTGGCTCATCATTGATGGCTGGTATCTCTTCAAACTCTTCTATTTCCTCTATGGACTTTGATGGGATCATTGATTCTCCTTCAGCTACAATTTCCAAAGAAGATTTCTCTTCATTTGGTAAATGTAGAGCACCACCATGATCAGCATCTACAACATTTGAAGTAAGCATCTCACTATCCTGTTCATCATTCACAACAGTTTCGATATCACAACGAGCTGGTGACAAAGCATCCCCTTTATCAGGATCTGCAACCTCAACTTCTTGATCATGAGTCAATTTTTTGCTGTTCTTTGAAGAATCAGCAGTCTTAGAAAGTTTTGAAGGCTTTGTCTTGTTAGCCATTGGACTACTATTGTCTAAGCTATTTCTCGAACCCTTATGGAAGGACTTTGATTCTAGTGGCACTATGCTGCTTTTTTTGGCTATCCTGTCACGGATACTGGACTTCACAGGAACATTGGCATCTCTAGAAGGTGTAACTTTTGTTTTTGTTATTGTTCCAGTCTTTGTCTGCACCATTTCCTTCTTCTCATTCACATGCCTCGAGTTTCTCGTACTGTCATTAGTTTCCTTGATGTTTTTCTTCTGCACATGGGATCTTTCTGTTTTAGCACTCGATCGATTAAACGACGACACTGGTTGAGCTGTCGGACGAGTTGGATTCACACTGGCTGGTGTAATCCCAGAACATGGCCATGACTTGCGTGTGGCAGCTATTGGTTTCGTTCTAGATGAAATCTTTTCAATCATGGACGGTTTTTCTGATTTTGATAAATTTGCTGGTGGAAGAACTTCAGGCTTCCGTGTATCGTGTTTTTTTGTTACATTAATTCAGCAGAGGCTATCTTGGATCTCCTATCATCTGCAACACGTCGCATTCCCTTCGTTTTTACCTCTTTATTCGTACGTACCTTAGCTTCCTCGGCTCGATGCTTTTCGTCTCTCTTCGCCTTGTATTGACCATATAATTCACCCCTTTGCTCAGAACAGACATCTTTCTTTCGATTCACTTTATTATTTTGTGCTACACGTTTACTTTCCATCACTTTTTTCATCATTTGATCCAATTCTGCTTCCTTTCTCCGGCTCCATTCTGAATTTGCAGATACTTTTTCGACAACTTCCCGTGGTTCGCTAATGGGAGAGCCTGCTAGAGTCTCTGGTGGATCAGAAGCTTTAAGTTCTACAACTTCAGCAGTTGTACAAGCTTTTTCCTCCGCTATCTTACTCTTTGGCACATGTTCATCAAAATCACGGCTGATTGTATCAGGTTCATCACTAACAAGCTCTGAGTGGCATTTTGTAGAAGCATCTCCCATGCCTGTACTCCATCTTCTCAATACAAATTTATTTGCACCAATGGTTATGCTTGTTAATGATCTTTGTTTCTCGACTTCGGAAGCATCGTTTCTCTGTTTGATTTCGAAAAGATTGATAGCATCCTGAACTGATATTCTATCTACATTGCTATCAGCTGTTTTACTGGTAGGTTCTGATCCTTCCTCATCACTATTAGCTGCTATATCTCCTTGAGAAAAACTACTGTCTCTTGTTTGCAGACTCCTAATCATTATCGCAGGTGCTCGGCGGGATCCCGTTCTTCCTATCTGAACCCTTCTCATGGGTGATGCTGACCTTCTCGGAGGTGCTGACCGTGCCATTGTTCTACTTCTTTCTACCAGTGTCCCATTTTCATCAGACTCCTCACTTTCTGATGAATCCTGTCGCTCAACCTGTGCAACTTTGGCAGGTGAAACACCATAATTCACTTGAGTTAACGAATCATCATCGTCGTTGTCATCAACAGGATGGATACTATCACTCTTTGGATTTAGTTCCAAATATTTGTATGCACAATTTCTGCAGAGTTGTGAAGATTGAGCACATACTGAGTTAACGGATATAGCAGAAATGAAGTTTGTTTTCATTTTTTAACAACAAACAGGCAAGCTTTTACCAGGATTAACCTACTTCCAATTTGTAGCTCCGAAATGTTCCATAAACTTCACTAAATGACTGATTTCCTTAGAACTGCAGGTTGCATTGCAACCCTTTTCAAATGATGCAGTGAAGTCCTTATTCAATGCTGTAAGCCTCAATTCCATAGCTCGCAACAATTCGTTTCTGGCATTCATGTTTGCATAGTTCACAGTTGAACAAACCAATTCTATGTTTTGTAAGAAACAGAACAGATAATTAAGAATTCAAATAACCTACTTAGATTCAGCTGATGAAGCAAATTCAGCTCCAGACTGTCAGCACAATAAATTAAACTTCACCAGCAAGGAAACATCATAGGAAAATGGCTTCAAAAGATAGCATGAACCACTACCTGACCATATAAAGAAACATGAAATCTCCTGGTTTCTTCTAGTTGAGCCATCTCGTTCATCGTTTTCGTGATTTTCGTTAACTCTGGCGAGCCAACTAGATGGAGGAACCTGAGTAGAGAAGTAAGAGTATTAACAAAAATGCACCCTTCAGCTGAAAATCGAAATAATGTAGTTAGAACAACCTGGTTAGAGTAGATTTTGTGAACCATGCTGAACCAGCTGAAGAAGCTGGTGATTGGAGTTTAATGCTCGCTTTAGATTCTTTGGCATTCAGCTCTTGTAGTTCCGGTAAATGTGGCAAAAGGGTATCCAGAATCCCATCAGCCAGAGCATCTACCTTATTGCCACAGCAAGCAAATGCCTCATATCTGTTCACTCTCATTCCCATCAAATAGGGGAAAAACTTTCAGGACACGAAAATATGAAATTTTATTGAACAAAGTGATAGTGAGGAGAAGCCAGACACCGGGGAGACTCTCATCTACTACCCTTATAAAGAATGTTTCGTTCTCCTTCCCATCTCCCCAATCGATGTAGGATCTCACAAATCCTATGATACTCGTTCCTCGTGTTCATCATGTAATTGAATCGACGTTGACTGAGAGTAATGGTAGAACATGTTTTGTACAAGCAGAATCTCATCTACATTGGTGTTTCAAACAGAAATGGTAAAAAAGAAAGAGGAAAACCTGTTCTGAGAAGGTATGATCTGAATGGTGGCATAATCTAAAGGCCCATCATCATCTCCACCACTCATTTCGATCAGCTAAACAAAGAAGCAGATACTGAAACAAACACAATGCTACTAAGTTCAACAGAACAAGCAACACAAATTAGAAGAACAGGTCGTCAAAATCATGAAGCATATATCATTAGACAATCACTCGTTAACAATTTACAACTTCCAGATAAACAAATCCTACCCATCAAACCCAAGCAAACACACACAGCCCAGATCTGGAAAATCCCTGCAAAACCCATCAGTTCACCAGAAAAAACCCACTAAAACGAAGCAACGGCAAATTCCCAGTTCTCTTCAAATGCATTTTCTAGCACAGAACTCACTCAAACGGCGAATTCTTCAACTACATTGATGAAATACATTGAAATGGTACCTGGGTTTTGCAATCCGGCCAGGGATGACGGAGCAAGGCGGAACATGGACGGAGAAATCTATCGGAAAAAAGAAAATGAGCGATGAGGAGCGAATTCGATCGAGAGCTTCAGTTTAAAAATTAAAAAATTAAAAAATTCAAAAAAAAAAAAAAAAATCTTCGAAGTTACGAAACTGATAATTCCACTGAACGCGTGAAGCTCACGCTCTATCCTCCATTTTTTTTTTTCTTCCAAACGACCATGCTTCCATCAGCAGAGTTATGTCGGTTTCCATTTATTCTTATAACTTTTTATTTTTTATTTCCTGTCGTTTTTTTCCCTCTCTTTATTTTGTTATCATTGGAGAATCATTACATCATTTTCATTATTTTCAGTAACTATATTATTAATTAACATATCTCAACTTCTTATAAATAAATTATAAGTTTGAACATTTATATTATATTTTAAAAATAAAAAGTATTTAAATTTATGATCTTTATTTTTTCTATTCTTGGAGATGTGCATTTATCTCTGGTTTAATTTATTAAAGCGGGGACCAAAAGGTAAAATAATTAAGAAGGAGAGGGAATTGAGGTCGACATGTCGTAAAGCGATTGCTAAATTTGCATGCATTATTGGTAATTATATATTGCATTTAAAGACCGTTGGTTTTGTTGGATGTGGACGTTGCTGGACTTGTAAGTTCAAACTTCAAACCCGCCCGCCCGCCAGCCCAATAATGTGTCGAAAAAAATGTGAAGTTATAATAAAATAAATAATAAATAATAAATGCATTATAATATGTTGTCTGCATACTCCACTCTCATTCAGCCCAAGCTAAACATGTTGTTTCAAATGGGCCAATTTTTTTGGGCTCAATGATTTATTATAATAAACTTAGGCCCACGTAAAATAAATATGACAACAGACCAACTTACACGGTAAAACATAAATGGTGTACCGTTCATGCTCATTGCTAATAGATATTGTCCGCTTTGATCTATTACCTGTCGCTATCGTCCTCATGACTTTAGATGCACTTGTTAAGGGGAGGTTTCCCTCTCCAACCGACGTGGGATTTCACAATCCACCCCCCTTGAGGTTCCAATGTTCTCACTAGCACACCGCCCGATGTATGACTCTAATACCATTTGTAGCAGTCCAAACTTATAATTCTAGCGTCCTCACTGGCACACCACCTGAACCGATGTGGGATCTCATAATCCATTCTCCTTGGGCTCTGATACCATTTGTAACAACTCAAGCCTACCGCTAGTAGATATTGTCTGTTTTGACCTTTACAATTTTAAAACGCATATGCTAGAGAAAGGTTTTTACACTTTTATAAGAAATGTTTCATTCCTCTTTCCAATTAATGTGAGATCTCACCGGAGTGTAAATGATTTATACGAGTGTTGGTTAGTTTTGTTTTACAGTCACATTTTGATCTCGGTGATGTTATAATCATGAATTAAGTATCAATTTGTTTTTACTTAGTTTAATATATTTTTATGATTATGATAGAATATATCTTTGAAGTATTTATTAAATGTAATTTCTAATTAATTTAAAGCAAAATCCTTAATTTGATTTGAGAAGGGTATAATTGACATTAAACATAAATTAACTAGTTAATATATAAATTTTTAAATTTACGCATTATTAAATGAAAAAAAAAGATATAAACTTTTATAGACAAGTGAGAATTACATTATATTCGAATTCACGAACATATTTCTAATATGACATCCTTAAACGAACATAGACAATTTTATTTAACAAAAAGAGTGGGTATACATATCGACACGTCAACCAATATTTCGATAACTCAAAATTTAAAGCTTGTGGTCATTGTTACCGATTTGGATATTGATTAAGTTGTCTTCATCGTACAATCTATGTGGATGTACTACGATCTCATCTTATCAAAATATGTGTCTAGAATCTCAACATCAAATCCAAATTTTTTTCCTTTCATTTTTTTTATCAACAAAAAAAGATTTACCAATTACTCGGTGTTCGAGTTTAAAAATATTTAAAAAAAAAAAAAAAAGCTCGATCAACTTGATTGAAATAGATTATAATTTAAAAAAAAAAATTAAAATTAATTAATGAATAAAGAAAACTCTTTATTTGGATGGTGTTTTTTTTTTTTAAATATTTTTTGAGGTTAATATAAAAATAAGTAAATTATAAATAAGTATTAAAATAATATAAAAAGAAAAAGGTGTTTGAAAGGGAGGTGATGGTTCAATGAATATAAATAGATGTACATAGAATTAATATATATTATATAATTATATAATATGAAAAGGGATGGGGATATTGAAAGTGATGTATGAGATATTAAATATTAGGTGTGGAGTTGTTACAATTGTACAGCTATGTGGGGCCTATGCCTCTCCCCTACAACTTCCCACAAAAACGCCTCAAATTAATTTAATTTTTATTTATTTTTTTAGAGTTATTTTTAGATAAATAATAAAGTTAAAGCATTAATTTATTTATATTAGTGAATTAATATATTAATAATTAATTTAAATATTAAAAAAAAAGTTTGGCAAAAGAAAAGAAAAATAATGTGATATATACACCGATTATAGTGATGGTGAAGAGAGAGGGGGTTGGTCCCAATCCAACTCAAGTTTGTAGTCAACCTCTCAACTTCATTGCGTGGCAAATTCAAAGGTTGATTTTTTTTTTTTATTTAAATATTTTTAATATGAAAATAATTAAATAATATTACGTTGAATTTATCCGCATCTCGAGATTTCAATATTTAATATTAGATAGATCGGATAAATTATTGGAGAAGAGTGTCACAGTGTAAGAGATCTAAATTTTGATAGATTATTAACTATAGGTTTATGATTCAATTCAACTCGTGAATGATGTATTTTAAATAAAAAAATATAATTTTTTTTTGTTAAATAAAAAATTGAAAAAGGATGGATATTATAAATGCGTGACAAATATTTAATACACTATTTAAGACACTTTCCTCCATCAATGTTTCCACCTAACTCTCTCATTCATTCTTATCATTTTTTTTTTCTTATCCAAACTTAACAGAAATTAATACGACACATTATTATTTCTGTCTTTTATGGTTTGAATTTATTTATATTTTGTGAGTAAAATTTTGAGGTTAAGCACTTATCCAAAACAATATCCATAAACTTAAAATAAACCTCGTATATTGAAGCGTGTAAAACTATTGATGTGATTGCCGATAAGATCTCGACCAGGGATTGGTAATGATAATAGATCACATGTGAAGTGGGGCTTGTAGTTTTGTTCCTCTCCCTTTTATCCAACGTAGTTTTCACTCCCCATTCACCTCCTTCTCTCTCTTCCATCACTCCCACATTTGACTTTTTCTTTTTCTATATAATACCAACAACCATTCAAGCAATTACGACGGGGGTTGTAATGGGCGGTTTGGGGTCGGTTCTTTTCGCCGCCGTTGCAGTGGCGGTGGTGGCAGTGGTGGTCCATTTTTACTATGGAGTGTGGAGGAGGACGGCGGAGATTAGGAGGAAGCTACGAGCACAGGGAGTGACGGGACCACCGCCCTCACTTCTGTACGGAAACTTGCCGGAGATGCAGGAGATCCAGTTGGAGGCGGCGGCGGCGGCCATGGCTTCTCCGCCACATCATGCGTCGGTGATTGTTGCTCACGATTATACCTCCACTCTCTTCCCTTATTTCGTCAAGTGGAGAAAACAATACGGTATTATTTATTATTATTATTATTATTATTTTGTTAAATTACAAATTAAATTTCCTCGTGTTCATGTTGTGCATATTTTGGTGTCAATTTTTTCTTTAAGAAAAGAGATTTAATCATGTAATGTTAACATTAACATAAATAAAATTTCTCAAAATTATTCAACAATTTTTTTAAAAAGTTTTATTTTTAGATAATGAAATGTTATATTAAATAGTGTTGTACGTTTGAAGTTTTCCGAGCTTTGAGAAATGTGAAAGTCGTCTCACTTGGTCAATGAAATTTAAATTAATTATGATTTTTTTTTTAAATATTTATAGCAAATACGGTTCTATTTGATACTCATTTGACTTAGTGTTTTAAATATTTCTTGTTTTTTCGTCATTTATTTATAATAAGCTTTATTTTTATTAAGATAAGTTTTAAATTTTTAGTGACGTTTTAAAAAAGAAAAATTGAAAAAAAATATTTTTAGTAGACTACACTATATATATATATATATATATAATAAATAATAAATGAAGAAAACTTATAGATATAAATAGGGTTTATAGGTTTAATTTTCAAATACAAAAGTCTAAATTAATAAAATATCCATAAACTTTTTCTTTTATTTAAAAAAAAAAACAACATTTAAATTCTAAAAGTTCAACTCTACACTTAAACTTAAAAAAATTAAAGATAACATTACCATTAGTTTTAGATTAAAAAAAAAAAAAAAATTTAAAAATATCATTAAAATAAAAAAAAAAAAATCAAAATTTGTTAATGTTAGTTTCAAATTTCGTATATATTTTTAAATGCAATTATGAGTAAAAGTATTTTTGAATTTTTTTTAAAAAGATTTAAACTATTTTTGAAGTTTTTCAGGTGGTTTTGAAATTTTTAAAAAAATTTGAAGTTATTGCAAATTTAATGGTATTTTTAATTTTATTTATTTATTTTAATAATATATTTGAAATAAAATATTAATAATTTTCAACAATATTTTTCTATTTTTATTAATTTATTTCATTAAAAAAAAAAAAAAATCAAACCATCTATACCTTTTAAATTTAGTTACGCAAGCTAATATACTAGTTTTATAAACTTGTAATTATTTATTTATTGAAAATAAATAGAAATCTCTTATTATAATACAATAATATTTATTAATGTTGATAAAAGACTGGGCCGTGGATGAGTAAATAAAGAGGCCCAAAAGTGATCCTAAAATTGGTTGGCAGGCCCATTATACACATACTCGACAGGGACGAGGCAACATCTGTACGCGAACCACGTGGACCTGGTGAAGGACTTGAGCCTCACCAACCATCTCCACTTGGGCAAGCCCTCCTACGTCACCAAGAAGCTCGCCCCAATCCTCGGCCACAGCGTGGTCCGAGCCAACGGCCCTGTCTGGGCCCTGCAGCGCAAGATCATAGCGCCCGAGTTCTTCATGGACCGGGTCCGGGTCATGGCGGCGCTGATGACCGAGGCGGCGTCTGCGATGCTGCAGAAATGGGAGGGGAGGATCGGAGAAAGAGACGGAGCCACGGCGGAGATCGACGTGGATGAGGCTCTTAGAGAATTCTCGGCGGATGTGATTTCTAGGGCTTGCTTTGGGAGCTCGTATGAGAAGGGGAAGCGGATTTTTTCCAAGCTTAGGGTTCTTCAGAAGCTGCTTAGCGAAGGGAATTTCCTGTTTGGCTACGTTTCTCTCAGGTTCGTTTTTTTTCTCTTTTTTTATTTATTAATTAATTCAAATTAAAATCTAAATTAAAATATAAATTATGAACAGCGACCGATTATTTCAACAACCCAAACACAGAAGAATCAAGAAGCTGGAGAAGGAGATCGAATCATTAATCTGGGAAACGGTTCAACAACGCCAAAGAGAATGCTCCAAAACGTCGTCGGATAAGGATCTCTTGCAGCTCATAATGGAAGCCGCCATGAATGACCCAACCGTAGGCGCCAATTGTAACGAGTCCCCTAAAAAGTTCATCGTTGACAACTGCAAGAGCATCTACTTCGCCGGCCATGAGTCCACCGCCGTCGCCGCCACTTGGTCCTTGATGCTCCTCGCTCTCCACCCCGAATGGCAAGACCGTATTCGGTCCGAGTTTACTCAAGCTTGCCCCGACGGTCGTGTCAACATGACAACCATCTCTCAACTCAAATCGGTGAGTATGGTCGTCCAGGAAACATTGCGATTGTACCCACCGGCGGCGTTTGTGGCGAGGGAGACATTCTCTGAGACGCGACTAGGGAACGTAGTGATTCCAAAGGGTGTCTACTTATGGACTTTGATTCCGACTTTGCATAGAGAGGTTGAAATATGGGGAGAAAACGCGAATGAGTTTAAGCCAGAACGGTTCGTGAATGGCATAGCCAAGGCTTGCAAGTTTCCTCAAGCGTACGTGCCATTTGGGGCAGGGCCCCGACTATGCTTAGGGAAGAACTTTGCGTTGGTTCAGTTGAAGATCATTATTTCTCTGATTGTTTTCAAGTTTAGATTCTCACTATCTCCTGAATATCGTCATTCTCCGTCGTATAGAATGATCGTAGAGCCAGCCAATGGGATGAAGATCATCTTCAAAAGGGTTTAAATTAGGGTTTATCAGAAGTTTAGTGTTACTGTGAGCTCTTATTTATGAAACAGTACAAGTTTATTAATTATAGCAGCTACTAAAATATTTGAATTTTTAATTAAATTAATTAAATGAATTTTAGAAAAGAAAATATATTATGAGATGGGAGACAAAATGATGTAACGTCCAGAAAGGAAATATATAAAAACATGACAGTTGTTTACAATAATATTATAAAAAAAAAAAGATATTACTATAAATCCAAGTGGACCAAAACGGCGCGTTTTTATATAAAATCAAACTCATAAAACATAATATAATAAATATAAATCTTATATTTTATTTACTTTTATAGATTCTTTTTTGATTTGTGGAATTAAAATTTTCAAAATTTCATGGGGGTTTAGATATTTTTTTAATATTTAATTTCGACCTTAGTGTATATCCTCTCGAATGCCACGCCACGTATCTATGATTTAATTTGATAAAATCGAAAGTTATAGAAATGTATATTAACTCAAAATTAATCTCAACAGAGTTCACAGTCAATTTTTGAGTTGTAAAAGTTTGTCAACCAGTAATTTTAACTGGTAAACTGACTTCAATTTTCGATTTTTAAAAAGTTCAACCCAACTCAAAAAAAGAAAAAATCTAACCTAATCGAGTCATCGGGTCATATGAACGCTCCTAAAAAGCTTAATGGTTTAGTGTAAAGTGTTGAATTAATTTGGGAGGGAAAATGGGGAAAAAAGGGAAGGGAAGAAAGCTGGTGAAGGACTGCCAAATTCTCATGTAACCTAACTTTATCTGCCATCATCAAACATGAAGCTTTTCAAAGGAATAATATTTCCAATTGTCCACTTCTTCCTTCATTTTTATTTTTTATTTACTAAATTGTGTTGAAATTGCATAATTTTAACCTCTTTGCATGTCTTGATTTTGTTGTTTTTTGATGCAGATTTCAGAGGCCTTAACTTTTCTAACCATTTACTTCAACAAATGGAGCATATGAACAAGTTTCTAATGAAAATGGAACCGAATTGAACCGAACCGAACCGAGCCAACCCGTTATCAAAGTGAATGGTGAGAGATGGGGTACCAAAAAGTTACCTTTTTGGGGACAGGGTTTGCTGATAGCTGTGAAAGCCTTGCCTGAAAGAGCACAATCAGAGAGAGTAAAAGTGAAAAAGAACGAAATGGAAACCTCACAAAATGAAGAAAAATGCAATAATTGAGCTAAGTTAGGGTCTCCATACATTCTTACCTCTACATTTGTGGACATTGTTCTAAATCATACCATTATTAAATCATTTCAATCCAAGAAAATCTGAACGTCTGGACAGATCTCGAATATTTCAATGTCCAACATCGAAAAGTATCTCGAACTTATTGATTAGGGTAAATAAGGTCAGTTCATCCTCCCTAAAGTCGTCTCGATCTCATCAGGGTCGACTAGGATAAACAAGGTCAGTTGATTGTCCCAAAAGCCGTCCTGAGCTCATCAGGGTCGACTAAGGCAAACAAGGTCAGTTCATCCTCCCTAAAGTCGTTCTGAGCTCATCAAGGTCGACTAGGGCAAACAAGGTAAGTTGATTGTCCCAAAAGTCGTCCCGAGCTCATCAGGGTCGACTAGGGCAAACAAGGTCGGTTGATTGTCCCAAAAGTCGTCTTGAACTCATCAGGGTCGACTAAGGCTAACAAGGTGAGTTCATCCTCCCAAAAAGTCGTCCCGAGCTCATCAGGGTCGACTAGGGCTAACAAGGTCAGTTCACCTTCCCAAAAGTCGTCTTGAACTCATGAGGGTCGACTATGGCAAACAAGGTGAGTTCACCCTCCCAAAAAGTCGTCCCGAGCTCATCAGGGTTGACTAGGACAAACAAGGTCAGTTGATTGTCCCAAAAGTCGTCTTGAACTCATCAGGGTCGACTAGGACAAACAAGGTCAGTTGATTGTCCCAAAAGCCGTCCTGAGCTCATTAGGGTCGACTAGGGCTAACAAGGTGAGTTCACCCTCTCAAAAAGTCGTCCCGAACTCATCAGGGTCGGGTAGGGCAAAGAAGACGAGAGTTGAATTGGGGTGAGAGTTTTATATGGAGAAGTAGGAAAGGAGGAGCTCCCTTCAGTCCAAGCAAAGAAAAAGAGAGAGTGCAAAATATCTCCCGCTTCATTCACGCAGTCACAGTAGCTAGAGAGGAAAGAATAGTACTGAGTGTTTGAGTGAATGAGTCGGCAGTTAGTTCAGC
Source organism: Cucurbita pepo subsp. pepo (assembly GCF_002806865.2). NCBI lineage: Eukaryota > Viridiplantae > Streptophyta > Magnoliopsida > Cucurbitales > Cucurbitaceae > Cucurbita > Cucurbita pepo. The sequence goes on from NC_036638.1 coordinate 469,934, forward strand.
AACCCCTTTGAGTCCTTCCATGAGTGGGCTGAGGGAAGCTCTCTCTCTCCATCTCTTCATGCAATATATCCTTCATTACACACTTTTTTGGACATGGGTTGTCTCAAAAACCTCCAAAACAACCAAAACATGACTCTATAATCAACATAATATATACAAACACAAATTCCCAAACAAACAAGAACAAAGTTAGAAGCTTTAACCTGGAAGAGGCAGCATGATGATGAGTGGAGGACATGAAACCCTAAACAATGGAGGAACAGCGTTTGAAGGGAAAGAGGGAAAAAGAAAGAAGGGTAATAAAGGAGAAAAGAAAAGGGAAATATATGGAGATGATGGGACATAGGCTGCCATAAGAGTTTGGGACATTAAAGTGTGAGAGACAGAATTTTATAGCTATTTTTATTTTAAATAAAGTAAAAAGTATTTCTTTTTTTTTTTTTACGTATACATCGAAATTATATACAACTACTCTGTGAAGATGCAGACTACCTGCACCTCGACAGAAAGATCCTATGGAGCTTCACTGTTTTTTGGGATTGGCTTTAGGCCTTTCCTGTGCAGCTTAGATGGAGGGCGAAGAAGGCCCCCTTCCGGAGGCTCGAGCCATCAGTGAGATACCACTCTGGAAAAGCTAGAATTCTAATCTTGTGTCAGGACCTACGGGCCAAGGGACAGTCTTAGGTAGACAGTTTCTATGAGGCATAGGCCTCCCAAAAGGTAACGGAGGCATGCAAAGGTTTCCTCGAACCAAACGGAGATTGGCCCTCGAGTGCAAAGACAGAAAGTTTACGGGTTTATAAATGATTTAATACATAATATCAACGAAATTTAAGTATTTTTATCTCTAGCCCATATTGTAATCTAATGATTAGTTGATCTTGTACTAACTTTTAAGTTTACGAGGAAAGAAAAAGTGCATAATTTATATAGAGGATGAATGTTCTGTGTTTTAAACTTGTTTGACATAGATATGGTCCATTTAAGTTGGTGGACCTCGTTAGGCTCGTCAAAATAAGGTTGTGAAAAAAATTGGATGTTAATGGTTGAAATTGAGAGTTGACCAAGTCAATGTCAACTAGAGTTAGGTAAAAAAAAAAAAATGTTTTTAAAGACCTCGTACATCTCTTGATCTCTTTCAACTCTCTCAATCCTCTCGGTTTGGAAGACATGACTATGGGAAATTGATGCATGTTTACGGATTTTATGTACATAAAAGTGATATATATCTATGTATGAAAGTGACGTATATCAACTCCACTATAATCGTATTAATCTAAATTATGATTGCACGTGATTTTGTTTCATGGTCTAAGAGGTGGAGTCACTTTCTAAATAATCATAATACTCAACATTCTCTGTATTTGTTAATGAGCCCACGAGCGTCAGGATAGATCTAGATCTTCTTCAAGGGAACCCAACTTTATCATTTGAAATCAACATTAGTGATGAAGATAGCCTAACTTTGAGAGCTACTACTAAGATGGGTTGTTTTTTATACTCATATCTCTCGTCTCATGAGTGTCATGTCTATCTCTTGTTTACAAAAAAACGATTCTTAAACAAAATAAATAGTATCAAACTTTAAAAAACAAGAACATGAAACAAATGGTTGCATATATACTACTTGGCTTTGATCATTACAACAAATAGTTCAATTTTGATGATTTCATAACTTCACTGTTCAGAGCACAGAAAAAAGGCCTCAGAAACAGTATGAACAGGTCATAAGATGGTGACGCCTCACACTTGAAACCTGTAGAACAGTATATGAACAACAATTATTTGTGTGTTTACATAATCACTGCAGACTGAACACATTCAACATGGCAGCTGTTTCCAGGCCTAAACTCTACGGGGAATACTCATCAGTCTTCAAGTAACATGCAGTTTTCACAGTGGGATTCTTTTCGTTAAGAATTAGATTTCATTGAATTTAATGATGAAATGGGATTTTATTAAATCCATCTTCTGTTTGGACATCTAACTCAACTCGTCACAATGATTACAAAGCATTAATATAATACTAATCCAGTTTTGAATTTGACAGCATCTTTAAACTCATCTGGATGTTATGTTATGTTTCCCTTTTTCTTTTTCTCTTCTTTCCCCTTCTCTTTGTTCTTTTTCTTCCCCCCTGTGTCCATCCAATAAACAATATGTTTCTTTGTCAAGCTGATAGAGCTGTTACGTCCAGAAATGTCAAATGGTTGTCTAAAACAACTGGAAGAGTAAGCTGGTCGACCCGTCGCCAAATGTTCGGAGTTCTGCTGGCTTTACCAGCGCCCGGCAGAGAGGGCAAGTTCTTTCTCTTTCAAACCTGAAAACACAAGTACTTGAACCAGTAAATGGAAATGCAATGACATTTGTTAGAGCTAAAACTAATTCCTAAGCACTAGACTTATGCCCAGTCGAAAGAATCGTGCCACTATTAATCAAGATTCAAGGGGTTCTGTCCTTTCTTCATTTTCTTTTTTCTTTTGGTTCCTTCATCTCTGTGCGCACAAGTAGGTCCATTGTCGTGTGCGTGCGCAGGAGTAAATGAAAAAAACTGTGGGCAACACAGCATAGTCTCAGTCAAATAAATGCTGTAGCCATACTAGTCAGACATAGACAATCCCCTGCACTAATAATAAGAATGATATGACCATAGAGATCATTTCTAATATTAATGACTGCAGCATGGTTAAGTCCTAAGGATTCACAAGATACATATGAGGATGGAATGATAACGTGATGTGTTTGGATTTGCAAAAAAACTCTAAAAATTATATACCTCTACTTTATATGATAGGCCATCCAGTAAAAGAATTTAAAAATAAACTGAACTAATTCCTCGATACCTGATGAACAAATTCAGTTTTTCTCAGCCAAGAGCATGACTTTTTGGCTCATAACAAGGTAGATAATTACTACAGTACCTAAGAGTTCAAATTAGAATGCTTGTCTCCCTGTTATAATCTATATATTGGTCCTATGGAGGTCTGATATGAATATAGTAATGCAATGCTGGTAGTATTCAGAAAACACAAGAGATGTGAAGTCATCATACTGACCATTCAGAAACACAATCTTCACAGAAGATGTGCTTACAGCGTAACAGGATTGGAGCATTCATCTTCTCCTGGCAAATAGCACAGAGGTCTCCCGCAGCACTTACCTGTAAAATAAAGTATAAGGAAGACTTGAAGGAATTTAATTAATGCATGAAGTTACTATTAGATCATGCAATGCTAGAGAAATCACAGGACAGATATTTATCAGGGAGGAGAGATTATATTCAACTAATCATGTACATAACAATACTAATGTCGAGAACTTTTCCTGCTTCAATGTTGGTGACACGCAGGAAATTACGGGCGCTAATTGCCAAATCACGATTATACTTTTTTTTTTTTTATCTCTTCATGCATCAAAAAAATGAAAAAAGCACACCTCAAAAATAGCATCTCAAGATGTACGGCCTGATACGAGTAACTACAGAAATATAAAAGAAAAAAGCAAATTTTACTTGTACCCCCCTAAAACTTTCATTGAAATGCAGCTTTTTAACATAAAAACTAAAATTTCAATACCCAACCAAATAAAGACCAAAAGGTATTTAAAATGAATCAATCCAATTAGCCAGAATTATAAAAGGGAAGTAGCAAAGAAAGAAAGAGAGAAAGAAAGAAAAAAAAAAGTTACATATAGAAGAGTCAATCATGTAACTTCAAAAGGTACAAAGTTATGTCGCCACACCAATGAAAGATAGTGACAAATTGGTTTATCTTATCTAAGAAAAATTCTAGGTCACTTCTCCCACCATATCCTGTAGGCTAGTAATAGTATCACATATCCATGAGAATGTAATGAGGGAATCCCGTTAACATGAACTATAGAGGGAATGACTTGTAACATTAAGAAAGCATTAAAAAAGGAGACATTCAACCATCTTAAAGGGTTCCACAAATATTCATGTTATTTCGTTATTTGCGGGATACATTAAATAGAATGTGAAAACAGATGCGTAAAGTTAAATGCAAGAAGAAACACAAAGCTGTTTTAAAATGGTAAATTTCGAAAGAGACTACAATAGACAGGTATGTATATACTTGCCTGTTCTGATGTGGCATATGATCCATAATGGACTTCTTTTTGTGATAGAGCCTTAAATGCAGCCACGAATGATTGAATCTAAAGAGAAAATAACAAAATAGATAGTATATGAACAAGGTTGGTTTCCACGAACTATGACATAATATTAAAATTTTTAGTGCTTATTAAGGTATGAATATTCATGTTTTAAACCATACCTTCTCAACAACAGACGTTAGCTTGAAAGTTAAATACAATCCTGTTGTCAGTGATGAAAAAAGGCTCCCTTGATCTTTGTTCAAGAAGAACCGGTACCATACAGGTGCCGGTAATAATGCACGATACAACAGAAGAGTGTATTCCATGAGAGTTAAAATTTGACCCTGAAACATGAATTATAAACAATCAAAGAACTAAAACAAAGTAATTGTCAGACATTTCAATAATATTAATGGTTAATACAAGATAAACACAAAACATATGATTAAGCTAAATTTGAGATCTCATAATACCTGCCGGCGAAAATTATGGCCTCTGCCATTCTTGTAGTAAATAAGAAGAAGACATTTGAGAGCCATTGCAACCTGCCTCGCCATCGTATCTGGCATGGCAACACAATCGAGTCCAAAATCAAAGAATGAGAACATTAAAATCAAGTGTATGAAAAATTGTACAAAAAATTGTGAGAGAAATACAACAAAGAAGTTGGAATTAGAGGAAGGTTGAACCATTAAAAAAATAATAATAATAAAAGAAAAAGAAAAAACCACAATATCATTCTTTCAATTTTTGGCAATATCCTGAATCCTGTCTTAAAAACTATGTTTGCAAGATCCATATAGATAACACAAAGATAATAAACCATATTTATGCCCTTGTTATATCACCATTCAAGCTAACTAATTAGAAATCGCACTGTGACACTTAAGAATTTTCTGCTTACATTTTTTGAAGCTCCATTCCATATGTTAATTCAATCATTATATCTACAGAAACTTAATAAGCCAAAGCAAGGGAAAATCTGTACCGTTAACTAAGATTATGAACAAGGCATGCCAAAATGGTGGTACTGTCTTTGGTGGAAGCATGACTAACGGGTGTAGAAGATCATCACTATGGCACCACCAGTAAATTCCAATAACATGAACCAAAAATGCAATAGATGTCCCAGCAAGGACAGAAATTTTCCTCTCCCCCTGAAAAGGAGAGTAAATTCTTCAGTGTATATTTCTTGCAAGTGGATTCTCAGTGAAGTTGAAAAAGAAATAAGGTACTAATAGATAAGATAAGTTTGGGTTTAGGCTTACACCACCTTTAGAGCAGTCTGTTTCTTGACAATATCGTTCGACTTATACATAACAGCTGATATACAAATTGTGATGAAAAAACCTGGAAATATCAAACAAATAAATTCTCACCAATCAGAAGAATGTTACAGCAAGAGAGTAAAAGGGAGAAGATTACAAGATGATCACTACTTGTCTTTGTGATTACACCTAACAGTGTAATGCAACTCCCTTATTAGGTTAGGTAGTGGAAGATAATTAATGTATATGTCGACTACCAAACAAACGTGTCCAAAAGTATGTTCCAAAGATTTATGGCAAAGTGTCATCTCCAAACCAAATGATCTGATGCTAACATAACTGTTTCCACAGTATTCCTCTAATTCTTTCTCAACACCTTCCTCCCCACTCCCGAGAGCTGCCTTTTCAACGCATATTTATTTTTCAATACATGAAAACATGTGTTAATAGCAGAACCCAATTGTCAACAAAGTTAATCCAGTTATTTTTCTTCATTGAAAATTATATGCATTTGATAGTAAGATAGTTCCAACGCTTTAAAAAAACTCTGGTCTCCAAATTCTTGGATGATTCTATCACTACATCTTACAACAACCGCCTTGCAAGAAACCCTACAATATACTACAGTAGCTTTTACAGCTACAGCGATGCAATTTCAGTACTCAAGTACGGAAAGGAAAAAAAAAAAAACATCCGGGGCAATTTACCACACCACACCAGTATTCAAATCAAACATTATCCTCTACAATCACGCTGTAAGTCATCTAAAAGGTATAAGAACTAACGAGGGTGAAATTTTAATAGATACAACGGAAGTCCTGAGTAAACAATGGCCAGCATTCCCACTTAATTATATCTTAACAAGGACTAGTTACTACCAGCACTATATGAAATTCGATAACGAAAATGAACAATACGTCAAAGTGGTGCCAAGTGCAAAGGGCAATGAAAATCGAAAAATATAATCGGTCCAACAAAAGAGAGGACAAAAGAGAGCACCTTCCAAATGCTGACGGATAAAGACTATCAGCAGTAGCAAAGAGAAAGGAAGAATCTGTTCAATCCACCTGGCAACCTGCTGGATATCGTATCTCTGATAAGACGAATCTCTATTAACACTCTCTTCCACGCCATTTCCAGATTCTGAAACACGACTGCTTCCAGATTGAATAGACGAAGAAGCAGTGGACACCAAAGGAACTCGTTCCTCATCAGGGGATTCCGGCTGATCCCCAGAAACAGGAAGTCCACCATTTTGCTCATAGCCAGCTTGTCCAACCAGAGCCGGAGAAGGATCTTGCTCACCAGACCCAATAATCCTAATCGAAACCTCCCCAGAGGGGCTGGTATTACCGGAGGAGGAGGAGGTGGGACTATTACTAGAAGAAGAAGAAGAAGAAGAAGTGGTAGTCATCAAGTGATTCTGATTTTGAGAATAAACCCGCAAATCAGGGGTGGCAGAGCCGTTGATTATAGGTTCCGATTCATGAGGAACAGCCCTAGTGGGAAGAATTCCAGAGTAATCCAAAATGACGGACAGAGGCGAACGGAAGAAATTGAGCGAAGGGATCGAGACCCCAAATCTGGAGGAGGTAGGAGAAGTTGTGGGTGAAGAAGAATTGGAATAAGGATCAGAATTGGAAGCCGAGGTCTCCATTGGTAGTGACCAAAAGGCAAAAGGCAAAAGCCCAAAATGATGTTCGACCTTCCCCCTCCTTGCAAAACCTGTACCGATTCAACCCCTTCGAAATCCCACCACCTGAAAGGAAAAAAAACAGAGGATGATGGGCAAGAATAAATGTGGCGTTTGGAGCCGGAAATGGCGGTGATCCGGTCGGAAGGGGGCGGAGGGAGGTGGGTCGCCGGGGGAATTTGGGGAAGGAAAAAGGAAACGAAGAAATAGGTTGGGAAAAAAAAAATGGAGAATTGAATGCGAAACGTAGAGAGAGGCAAATAGTGGAGGAGAAGGGAGTGCGCGTGGAAGCCGAGTCTTATCGTATCGTATCGTATCGTATAATATCGTATCGTATTAGGCACAAAAAATGCGACTAATTCAGCTTAGTCGGCTCGGCGACACATACGAACCAAGCCGACCGTTGAACCGTTGGGTCCTCCTTTTAATTATTATTATTTTTAATTTACTCTTATAATAATAATAATAAAAAAAGTAAATGAAAACTAAATAAAGCAATTTAATTGCCCGCCATAGCTATCAAGAATTCCCACCATGCCTTCAGCCCCAACGCCTTTCGTCTCCGTGTTCGTTACACTCCAGCTCAGGACCTCTTCGATTCGCGCCTTCAAGGTGAAGTTGCCTTCTTCTTCTTCTTCTTCTTCTTCTTCTTCTTCTTCTTCTTCTTCTTCTTCTTTTTCTTATTCTTCTCTAATTGCGATTGCCTTTTCGGAAATGTTATGGAGTTTGATTGTTCGAACTTTCTGCTTTGGAAGCGATGGCGTCTGTTGAAAACTTCATTGCATCTTCCGATTAGAGTGCGGAACAATTCGGATTAAATTAAGGCTACTGACTTTTTGTTTTTCCTCTAGAGAATCGTGTGTATGTTTAGGGAAGAAGGAGAAGGAAAGTGCTTCTTCTTTACTCCTGAAGTTAACAGCAACTTTTTCTTACCTACTCAATAAAGAAGGAACTTGAGAACTTTTCCCCCTTTCCGAAATCACTTTAACCAGGACTCACGGGCAAGAACTTTTTATTTAATCGGTAACTTTTTCCTACCTAATGAATGTGTGTTTGGATTTCATCTGTTTGACTCCGTCCTCGTCAAAATCTAACAAAATGCCTATGTAATTCTCAGCTAGTATGGAAAATCTGCCTAAACTATTGGAAGACATTACGAAGACTTCCATTGTGAGATCCACACTGGTTGGTTGGAGAGGGGAACAAAGCATTTCTCATAAGGGTATCAAAACCTCTCCCTCTAGTCGACGCGTTTTAAAAACCTTGAGGCGGAAACCAAAAAGGAAATTTGGGAAAACCCAAAGAGCACAATATCTACTAGCGGTGAGCTTGGGCCATTGCATCCATAAACACAGGTTCAACAAAGCATTCAAGCATTTATTGGAGTTGGTTGAGAGCGGCCTGCAGATGTGCACAGGTATTGGTTCTTTCAGATTTTATCCAGTCTCTTTAACTTTGTGTTCGTAATCGTCGTTTCTTAACATGCTCTTTTGTCTAGGCAGAGATCATCTTCCAAATGAATTCTTAAATCATTTCTTGACAATAAAGAACATTTTATATGAAGGGAATTCACTAAACTCGTACATATAGCTAGTTTAGGTGTGAGATTTTTTTTTTTTTGTTTTCTTTTTTTTGTTTTCTGAATCAATTATCCTGATTTGGGCGAGGATGGATAAGTTGGGACCTTTGCAATTCTAACATCTACAACTGTTATTTGTACATGTTTCTTAGTCACATAGGGGCTCCATCCTTAATCAACATGTCTATAAGGTTATTTATAACCAGTAGTCGCTTGTAAAGGAAGATTCCTACCTGGTTCCTCTCTTTGGGGAGCTTGAACTTCGCTTAAAATATTTCTAAAAGCTGCTTTCTCCTTTATATGTCTTCTTTGTTACCTAGATTTTAGAGGATTCAAACTATCTGTTCTTCCACTGTATAAGCTACTCTGAACCTTGTCATCTTCTTTTACAAGAGTACAGCGTTAGTTGGTGTCATCCTCTGTCCATGATTCCAGCCATTGAACGACTCCCTATTAGGTTAAATCTCTCTGCCAATGTGCGTCAGTATTATTTTTGGGTAACTTGACTTGAAAGAAACCACATGATTTTAAAAAACACAAGCAGCAATCCACCCCCAACCCTCTAAATAAACGCATCAGTCTTAATTAAGATAATGAAAGTAATTTGAGATGTTGTATGTGATGATCGAAGAATAGTCTACAAAACATTCATGGGTTGGCTGACAACGAAGAATGAAACAGCTTACCATTCAGTTTGACATCGTGAGACCACTTCCGGAGCTTACTACAAAGTCTCAAGGTGACCATCTAAAGTCTTGGAGTATTGATCATTGAATGATTGATATTTTTTTTCTTCTCTAAGAAAGAAGAAAAAATTGATATTCGGGATTTAGGTAGTGTTAGGAATCTAACTTATATAAGTCAGTTGATAGATTTAACTAAAAGAATGGGTTGGTTAGAGTATCCAAGATGGGAGATGAGTTTGTTAGCCAAGCCAGCCATGGGAGGAGTTTGACATGGGCAGGAGGTTAAAAATAGGAAGGAAGAAGAGGTGGAGAAGGAATTAGATAGACTTTGGAATTAGTTTATGAGAGAGAGCTCTCGGGAAAAAAAATATATATTAACCATTCTTCTCCATTATAGAGTTCGTTAATTTCATTTGATATGCCTGATATCATTTGAATGGTTATTTCGCTCTTACCATCTGGCTCAATCCCACGTCCTTCCATAACTAAATGGCTGTGGGGTATGTATAGAATGATTGTGGGGTTGGAGTTCAGAGCTTTCTGGGTTAATGTGGTCGAAATTTCTCTTTTTTCTGAACTCCACTCCTCTTCCCTCCCTTCAATGTTAATTTTGAATTTCCATTCTTGGAGTTGCAGATGTCCATTTTCTTGAACTTGTATTATTTCTCAGCACATTTGACGAAATGCTAGTTGTTTGTAGGAATCCATTAATAAGGATGTTCGTCAATGCCTTAAATTACTTGCCATAAGTTCGTCTTATTTTCTTAGACAGCTATTTACAAACTGCAACCACCATTTGTTTGGGACTTCGGAATGGATAGCCACATTTCTTGATGTGTAAATATATATATATACCTACAGGAATAGTTGGGTTTATATCTCCAGAAACATGGGCTGCGATGGACGTATTTTTGGCATCAATTTCATCTGAAGATTATGAACCGATGGCATCTGCCCTCATCCAAATGGGTGCCACGAACAATGACGTCAATGCTGTGGCCTTTGCCAGAGATCTTGGCTCCTTTTGGAATATGCTTTTATTTGATTCATTCAAATTAACTAAAAAAAAACATGTTAGTTTTCTAGAAGGTCATTAAAGTGAGGTAACATCTCTTCTTTTTTCATAAGAATATTCTCCATTTTTTGTCATAGTATATGAACAGAATTTAACAAAAGTATCCTAAATCAATTTGTTCTCATTGTATCAACGCAGGATTTGGATACTGAAATAGCCATAGGAAGGAAAGATTCAACTGCTGTTGCTGCAAATATACTCGTAGACGAGAGGCAAATGAACAAACTTTTGTGTTCGTAGCCGACAAAGTTCATAAACTTCAGGGTACACAGTACAGGTATGCTTTTGCATAGAACATCAGTCTTTAGTCTATATAATCAGAAAGTTTGCGTTTTAGAACCATAAGTATTGAATACTTCTGAATAATGATCACTAGTAAAATGGTCCTTCCTTGCAACTTGAGTTTTGTATTTTTCATTGAAGTCCTAAAATGAAGTAAGACTGAGAGCCTAGGAAAGAAGAATACATTCATGAACTTCTTGAACCATACATCAAGACAAGTTGCTAATTTGGACCACATTTCTCTCCTGTTGCTTTCAAAAACCTATCAAATCTTAAGTACCTTACACAAATTTCAAGGCATCTAGTGCCACAACCCTCATAAAAGTAAGAACATATATATTAAAAGATTTAGAATTTGTCTATCAACGTCATGAGCAATATATTTCACTACACCAAAGAATATTTTTACCTGATTTGGCCACCACGTCCGTTCCACTGATTCTCCGTCTTCCACGTCAAACGGTGGCCAGTGTCGCCGCCTCTCTCCCCGCAATATTCTCTATATTTCAAACTCCTCTCCAAAATCTCTCCCCATAACATTAATAAAGCCCATCACTTTATCAACACCCCACCAACACCAACGATGCAAGTCTCACCCTTCTTCCACCGCCCATCCGCCGTCGTCTTCCCCAAATTCAGGCCAGTTTCAACGGTTTCCCCACCATGGCTCCGCCGTCAGGGTGCGGCACCGAGATGTGTTAGTCAGGGTGGCTGGGGGAGCTCTGTGGCGGAGCTGGAGAGAGAATTTTCGGTGGAGGGAGAAGAGTGGCTGAAACTAGGGAGGCTAGAGGAGAAATGCGGCAGTGGAGGAAAAGGAATGGTGGAGTTGCTTGAATCTTTGGAAAGAGAAGCCATTATGGGGGAAGATGAAGGTCGAGACCCTACTAATTACCATAGGAGGGCTAAGATTTTCAGTACCAGTTCTAGAGTTTTTCAAGCTCTCAAGGAACATTCTGATGATGAATCTGAAGAGAGAGAGAGAGAGAGGAAGAAGAAGGATGAACATGTTCATATGAGATCTTATTCGGAGTTACCAAACTTATTTGACATCACATCAGAGTTCCTTCTTTACAGTTCTTTGAAACACTTCTTTTTCTTATTCATCTCCTCCCAAACCTTCTTCTTCAACCAGCCAAATGGCTGCAAGCTTTTCAGTTTCAAACAGAGAAGAAAAGTATTTATAATCCTTCCCTAGTACCATTAGAGAACAGACAGAAGCAGGAGGTTCCGGAGCTTTGGGCTGAGGAACTTCAACAATCCCTTTTCACCTGTAATCATTTCTTGTATGTTTTTCTATCTGTTAGCTCAACACGAACCATACTTGTACCAAATTTAGTGACACGAATCTTTGTCTGTTCTCATCACTTTTCAGCTCCCTATGTTTCTTAAGTGTCATAGAAACAGAGAGACAGAATAAAGTCTTCCGATGTGGGAGCATGAAAGTTCATTCAATAAAGAACAAGTTCCAAACGGTATATTACACAGAAGACAGAATAAGTAGGGTGGAGGAAAGGTAATTTGATCTGCTCATTGTATGGGTCCCCTAATACAAACATGAAAAGTTCAAACTGAATTTGGAAGATTAAGGTTGTTACCCCTGTTTTAGCGGGTGTAAGATCCTACATCTGTTGGAGAGGTGAACGAATCATTCTTTATAACAGTGTAGAAATCTTTCAAACCATGAAGCTGACAATATCTGCTAGCGATAGGTTTAGACTGTTACAAATGGTATTAGAGTCAGACACCGAGTGATATGTTAACGAGGACACTAGACTCTAAAGAGATGGATGGTAAGATCTCACATCCGTTAGAGAGAGAATGAAAGAGAATGAAGCATTATTTAGTGGAACTTCTTGAACTCCATGATCTGTATCATTCTGTTCGTTCCTTGATTAAATCTTTTCATTTTTAAAAAATTGTGATAATCAATTTATCAAAGGATCGCGACTAATTAGTGCACATTTTTTCTTTTTGAAGTTTGATCTGCTCCATAAAATAATATTTGTTGAAATGTTCATTCATAAAAGGATAATTTGATCTATTATCCAACTTTAATTTTTTTAAATAAAATAAAATTTAACTAAATACAAAATTAGGGTCCTAAAAAAATTATATTTTTGTAAACCCTAAAATTAAATTATAATATAAATAATAATACAACCAACAAATGGGAGACTTATGGTTTGAGGAAATATTGGTGGCAGCCTCTTCCACTATCCGAAGCAATTACTGCCTCCCTACTGCGCTTACGTGTATACGATTACGTCAGCATGCTTACGTCAATTAGCCTACAGTTTTCCTTCCACATAACCCCGTCACTCCATTATTTATTCTCTTATTTTCCTTTTCTTTTAATAACTATTCCTCTTTTTTTGTCTTTTAAAATTATAAATTTAATGATTAAGACTTCTTTTTTTCGAGTAAATATTATAACTTAAAAAAATGTTTAATATATTTTCCATAAGAAACTTTCGTACTAACTGTTATTATAAAAAATAAAAATAAAATAAAAAAATTACATAGTTGTATATTTCTAACAAAATTATATTGATTTTTTAGGACGAACTAACTTTTTTGTAAAATTAAGGATTTTACAAAAGAAGAACGATCCCGTCACATGCCATGCAGGTTTAGGAACTAGTAAGAATGCTTAGTTACATCGAAATATCATAGACTCTTCTCATCTAATATATAATTGACTTTAATGGCTTTTTTATATCGGTCTAGTCATGATAAATCATGTACCATTAGGAGTTGGTTGGCGACCACCTAAATAACAGAGTCAATTCTCAGTTAAAAATCATATTAAAGATGTGGAGAGCGACCCCATTTTGAATCAACAACAATGGATATGTGAGTCAATCATTATAAACTTTTCATTACTGGAGGTTAATTAGCTACGCTCCAATAGCTCCAACATTGTAACCTAGTAATATCATAAACATAAAGGGAGCAACCTTATGCCTAAATCAACGATGATGGTAGTGATGCAACGGAAAATCAACCAAAAAAAAAAAAAAAAGGAAGTTTCGGGAGACTTTACTCTCACCGAATGAGAATTGACACTCAGTTAGTAGAACTAAGTTTTACTCATCCTAATATCTCAAAATATTAAACAGTCACCATATTTATTAGGGTAATACATATCATTTATGTTCATGCATGTGGTCTCATAAATTGATATTCTATGTATGTAACACTAACATTAGGACTCATTTTCATCGATAAAATCTTAAAGGTCATATTCATACTGTCATTTGATCTGAAATTGTTTATAAAACTTCGACAACCAAGTATAATAGAATTGAAAGATATTGTTGTGTGAAGCATTACATGTATTAAAATAAAATATAAAAAAAAAATTATGGAGCGTATTAAGAATATTTAAAAACAAAATATGAGAGAGCAAAAATTGTAATTTGAAAAATAATAATTGTACTAATTCTTCTTGTTGTCTTTCTCCCACTTGTGATGCTGATGTTGTTCTTCCCCCACATTAGCGCCGAAGATGGAGTCTACACTATTACTGCTGCCGGTGCCGGAGTTGAACATGGCGTCCACCATGTCCAACACCGGAAACTGATCGCCGACGTCTTTGCTGGACCGGACGGTAGCCGGACCCCCGTACTCCATCGAAAGCCATCCGGCAGAGGAGGGAGGAAACTGGGTCATGTGTAGCCCGGCGACTTCCGGCAGCGTCGATGGCGGTGGTGGAGCGGAGGGGGCGGTGGCGGACATGTGGCACGTGTGGTCACCAAGGTAGGCGACTTCGAACGTGTGGGGATCGTGATCGAGGCGCTGCACGTGCTTCTTGGCTGGGCAGTGGTAGAGCTTCTGGTGGGTGCATCTGAAGTAGCCTCTGCAACATTTTATTTATTTATTTTGTGAAAATTAAATATTTAATAATAAATTTAATTATTGAAATTAGTTAGTAAAATGTGAGTGGTTAATCAAATAAAATTAAAATTTGAAAATAGAAAGGGTTTATTAATAATAGATAAAGACATTTAATAATAAACAAATAATAAAAATAATAATATTGAAGAATTATTGACCGAAGAATGAGTCAGAAAGTCAACAAAGGTGTCCCACATTTGTTTTCAATTAAATCGGTCAAACCTTCGATTATTTTATAAATCAATTTCCCCTAACAAAATAAAAAAATAATTTTTTTTGTTTCATTTAAAAAAAAAAAACTGTTTTGAAAAAAAAATCATTTTATAAATTTTAAATTTCCAAAGAATAAATATAAATTTACAACTTGTAATTTTTATTCATAAAGATTAAATTAGCAACTTAATTAGTTAGTTAATTTGAATTATTATTATTTTATATAGATTTAAAAAAAAAATTAATAGTTGTACCGTATAAAAGCTTTAGGTCACCATTAGTAGATATTATTCATTTTAGCTAGTTACCTATAGTCGTCAACTTCACGATTTAAAAGAAAAAAAAAATCTCTCTCCACCTCTAAATGGGAGAGGTTTCATCTCATTGGAAGTCAACGTCCTCGCTGGTATACCGCCTAGTTTCTAACTCTAATAACATTTATAATGGTCCGAGGCCACCGCTAGTAAATATTATCTGTTTTGGTTCGTTACATATCGTTTTCATCTTACGATTTCAAAACGTGTATCATTTAGGGAGAGATTTCCACACTTTTATTAGTTTTTGTCTCCCATCAATGTGGAACTGACGTTGAATATTATGATTAAAGGTTTTATTTACTTTTTGGTTTATTATTTGTTAAAATGAAAACTTTTAATAATAAATGAAGTTATTCTAATTCCATTTAAATATGTGTTTTTGAATAATAATTTCAACTTTTTTTTTTTTTGAATTATTTGTGTTGTTATGATTTTAATTTGAATAAATAATTAAAATCTTAAGCCGAATTTAGCAACGTAATTAAATTAGTAACAAAACAAACCTGGGAAACCTGGAGCCAAGAATCTCCTTCTGTCCATATTTCCGCCATGTGAAGCCGTCGTCCGGTGGTAGCTCTGTGTTTCCGATGCGCGGCGCCGCCACTCTCACCGTCCTCTTCGCCATTCCATCTTTTCTGGTTAAACCCATTTCACAAAAAACAATCTCTTTTACTTTTACTTTTTTTTTTTTTACTTTTTTTACTTTTTACTTTCGAATGAATAAAGAATTCATAATTTAACCAATACCGTCTTCGAGCCTTGGTTGACGTGGAAGAATAAGAAGAATAAGAAGAATAAGAAGAATAAGAAGAAGAAGAAGAACCAAAACCCATTGGCGGTAGATTCCCGGAATCGTCGAACGGCGGCGGCGGCGGCCTGATCTGAATCCGCGGCAAGTCCATAGATTGGGAGGTACTGGTCCTGAGGCACTCGTTTTGAGGGCGACTGAGGCGCTCCTTGGCGGCGGAGAAAACACCCAAAATCTCATCACAAAAACGAGCGAGGAAATTAATATTATTGCGGAAATTTAAAGGATTGGATTCAAAATCTCTGGCCAAGGAACACCCTCGAAGAATCAAAGAAAGGGCCTCCTCCATGCCCGGATTTACCTCCATAGCCCAATAATGGAGAGAAATTGAAGATCGCCAACAAATATATATATATATATATATATATATGTATGGTATGGTATGGTATGGTAATGGTATGTATGTATGGTATGGCATGTTGGATGAAAAGGGTACAAAAATGAATGAATTGAATAAAATAAAGAGGTGGTGGTTATTACTGGGAAAAAGGGGGAATTGGTCTACAGGAAGACTTTGGGCTTCTTCACTTCTTCTTCTTCCATTCAAAAAGATTCTTCCTATTGGGGTTTGAAGGGTTTTACAATATTTTGACCAAAGACTAAGTACAATTATGGAGGTTTTTTTTTTTTTTTTTTCTTTTTCCTACGTGGAAAAATATTTTTGTTATTACGTTGTAAGAAAGGGAGAAACTATCTTAGGTGGCCACTGTCGCGTGGATACGTCTTAACAACTATGGTATTTGTTTATGACTTTTATTTGAATCTTTTTTATTTTTTTTAACATTTTAAAATTTAAATGAGATTCATAGTAGGGTGTATTTCTATATTATTATTATTTTTTTTTTTTTTTGAAGTTTAAGGTCATTTTTAAATTATTTTTTTTAAAGATTTAAATGTGTGAAAAGCTAAAGTTTTGTGAGGGAAATTGTGTTAGCATTTGCAACTTTTAATTTGATGACTTCTTCTTCTGCTCCTATTGGTTGTAGTGTGTGTGAAGGAAGGGTTAAACTATGTCTCAATTGAAACAAGGAATTGGTGTGCTTTTGTGGGGCCTCATGCCCTACTTTTCTTCAACCTTTTCTAAGAGCATATTTATCTTTAAAAGGGCAAAATCGTCCATCAATTACTATTTTATTTCTTATCGTATAAGTTTGGTCTCTCAAGTTTTAATAGTTGTGCCCATTTATCTCCATATGTAGGAGTGTTCAAGAAAACAATTGAAAAGATTGAATGGTTTGGTTCGGTCAACAGTTTTATCTATTATATTTCTTTTTTTAAAAAATAACACATCTCTAGATTGTACCACCATGGTCACAAGTTAGATGACATGCATTTTGATTTTTTAGTCATAAGCTAGATGGTTCATATTTAATTTTGATCCCAAGTTGGATAGTCGATATTTTTTTGAGAAGGGTCACAACCCAAATGATCTTATATTTTTTTTAAAGGGATTTTGACTACCAATTAGATGATTTCTGTTTAGAGACTAGTATGTATATGCATATCTAAATATCTAATTCTAGGACGGGAGTTATTTGTTGGAAGCTATTCATGCTTATCAAGTTTTATAATTTCCTTTCCTAAGTTTTGAAACAACAATGGCATACATTTAATAACGATCTTGACCTATCTATATTTAAAAAGTCGAGTAGTTATACTTAATGAATAATAAATAAATAAAACATACCAAGAACCCAGTTTGGGTCACCCAAAAATTTATGCTAATCCAACAAGTGTACACCTCTAAGTACCTTTTCACGAAATTTTACCGAACCTGCATGTTGTAACATAGTAATGGTCCTTAGAGAAATCATAAAAGTCGGTCGCCCATGAGTCTGCAACAAGGTCACAAAAATATGTAAACCTGATGAACGCCATATTGACAATGAACTTTTGAGTCAATTGTGAATCATATTACATGATCACATTTGATCATTAAATGATAGATACCGATGTTGATCCTTCACATAACAATTAAATAAATCAGACAGAATGATGGCAGTTTTTTACGACTGACTTCACAAAATCAAAATCACTGAATTTGATTAATGAGAACCAAAGATAGTTTCACCTTTGGTCTTCAGTGGCAAGTTTCATAGAACTTATGATCAACGTTCTAGTAAAATGGTTGATGGCATCATGGTTTCATGCCAAATATTTATTGTGATAACAATGCCTTAATATCTCTGAAGCCCCCAGGTATCATCAGACCTCTTCCACCTAAATGAAGTTCACATGAGCATTCAAGCAGTCTGATGAAGGTAATAAACTTCCTATCTATCAGTTCAATGAGAGCTAAGGGTTACCTGAGGAAGTCCCATCAATTCAAGAACGGCTTTTTGTGGTGTTAGCTCGTTATCGATAATTCGGGCCACCGCTGTCAAAACTGGCATCTTAACATTATATTTCTGGGCCAACGCAATAACAGCCCCAGCAGTTGATACACCTTCTGCAACCTGTTGCATACGGGGGGGACCTTAACAACACATTAGCATTGAATGAAAACCAAATATTTCCAGACATGCTTAAAGGCTACCCAGGTAGTACCTGATTCATTGAGCTCAATATATCATCCAGATTCTCACCAGACCCTAGTCGTACTCCTACAGTGCGATTTCGAGAGAGGTTGACAAAGCATGTGAGCATAATGTCCCCTGTGCCTGAGAGTCCAGTAATTGTCGTTGCCTTCGCGCCCATCTTTAATAAAAAATTGAAGGCAAAAGTTATCAGAATGTCAGGAATGCAATCAGACAATTAGATAAGATAAGAAAAGTAGGCGAGTGTTTGATGTATTAGATAAGGCTTGAACTATTATTGAATGTAGGAATGTGAAGCCAACATCTTCTGGACCATCCAACGGAAGTTGGAACAGAAACAATAAACGAGCAGAGAACTTTCAGTAACAATCTGATTTGGCAGCAGAGATAAAAGACTCCATTAAAGCTCTTACTCTCAGCTTTTACACGATAATGGATCCATAAGGTAGCACCATATTGAAGCGCCATTGAGAAAAATACGTAAGAGGCCAATAATCAGGCAGAGAACATTTAGTAACAATCTGAATTCGCAGCAGAGAGAAAAGACTCCATTAAAGTTCTTACTCTTAGCTTACACGATAATGGGTGTAACAGCCCAAGCCCAAACCCATCGCTAGCAGATATTGTCCTCTTTGATTTTTCCCTTCCGGACTTCCCCTCAAGGTTTTTAAAATGCGTCTGCTAGGGGAAAGGGGTCCCCTCAAGGTTTTTCCACACCCTTATAAAGAATGTTTTGTTCTCCTCCCAACCAATGTGGGATCTCACAATGGGTCCATACGGTAGCACCATATTGAAATGCCATTGAGAAAAATACGTAAGAGGTCATTAGGTATCGTTCCAGTATCTCTCAATTGTGTTCAGTTTTGAAAAATATAAACATTTGTTAACTACAACACATTTTCCATTTCTCATTTGAGACTTTTCCTAAAATTATGTACAATTTTATTAAGAAACAACAAAATCTAGTTTTTGGGCTTGTGACGTAAATGAATCACATTCAATCTTCAAAGCAAGTAATACTGAATAAAAGCATACCTTTGTTGCTAGCCAACGGATCTCAGAACAACCTTGTGCTACAAGAGCTGCCATAGAGTTGTTACCAAGATTCATCCCCTCAACAATTCCTGCTGCTATCGCAAGGACATTCTTCAATGCACCTGCAATCTCCACCCCTGTCACATCACTGAGTCATCAGAAGTTACAAGCTAAGTAAATTACTGGCTTACAGAGCTTACAAGTACCTTTTCATTTTGGTATATTTTATTTTCTTAAGATAAAATACTTTGGGAGGGAATTTGTGATCAGACAATGGAGAAATAAACAAAGAATAAGGTAGCAACGGAGAAACTGGATAAATGACTAAATGTGAAGTTAGATGCTTGATAAGATGATAATACTAGTAGGATAAATCAAAGTTTCCTACCAAAGGGTATTTTAAATTACAATTTTCAAGAAAAGTAAGCCTCATTGTTCAGTAATTATATCTACCTCGAAGTGCTTATTCTTAGATAACTAGAAGCTAGTAGTTGCTGAGCTGCATTTGCCAATTTTTTGTCCTTTGATGCCACTACCATTGCTGGAAAACCAAGATAGAGGTTCATAACAATTTTAAAACAATACAATTCAAAAAAGCACTGCAAAATGTGCGTCAATATCACCTGTCGGCAATTTATTCATTAATTCTGAAGCAAATGAAGGTCCTGAAAGAGCAACAAAGGGTTGTCGAGGATTTCTCAATGCATGTGGAATAATCTGTGACATCATCCTCAAGGTATTAAGTTCCAACCCTTTGCTTAGAGATATGAATGGCACATGTGGATCAACATGGTCAGCAATGCTCTCAAGAAAGGACGAGCTGAACTGCAATAGTATTTAAAAAAAAAAAAAAAAAAAAAAATCCTTAAATCACGCAAAATTAGTAATTAATATTTCTGACATCTAAAACTGAAGGCCCATATGAAAATTATTTGTGACATCTACAATTAAAAAACCATATGAAAGAAATTTGAATTATTTGCAAGAATCTGATGCACTCAAGTTCCAAATAATTCAGCAACTATTCAAAGGCCTTAAAGA
The DNA here is from genome assembly GCF_002806865.2 of Cucurbita pepo subsp. pepo. Classification (NCBI taxonomy): domain Eukaryota; kingdom Viridiplantae; phylum Streptophyta; class Magnoliopsida; order Cucurbitales; family Cucurbitaceae; genus Cucurbita; species Cucurbita pepo. The sequence continues at coordinate 490,481 of NC_036638.1, forward strand.
GAGTACAGCAGCCATATTTATAGGCTAAAAAAAACCCTCACTGAAAATAGCTACCTAACCAAAAATAAAGAAGCCCTTTACCACGTGATAAAAGCTTTTAACAAGAAAGAAACAACTTAAAGTAAATGAATAGTAATAAAACATATAACCACCCACGGTTAAAGAAATGGATAAAAAATTATTAAAAATTCCCAAGATCCTATATCTGAGTCTGTAAAGAAAGGACTGTATTATAAGTTTTTCCCCTTAGGAATTCATAATTACGAAGAGCAAACAAATATTAATGAAGAAATTTCAATAGAGTAGTGAAAGACCTGCACAGGTACAGCGTGAAAACAGAAATCAGCACCTAGCAAAGCAGCTTTGGCATCAGTTGTAGCAATAACATTTATCGGTAGCTTGTGCCCTGGGAAGTACTTACTGAAAATAAATGTCCTCAAGTTAAATGCAATCAAGCAAACTTTCATCTGAGACCACACAAACATTTACACAAGCTCTCTCTCTCACACACACACACAAACACATATACGTATTGTAAGTGAACTTCAGCAAATTACGCATGGATTTAAGCTGAAATAGGTGAAAAAGGGAAGTTCTTTGCAGAATAACTTACCTATTGTAGTGACTATCGTTAATGGACTGGCATACTTGAGGATCACGGAGAAGCATGTTGACTTCCAATTGTGGCTTTCTACCAGCAATATGGGCAGCCATCGCTGTGCCAAAAGATCCGCCTCCAAGCACAGCCACCTGATAGAATTCAGACAATGAACTCTAAATATGAAGCGAACAGAGATTTCGCAAGTGGAATATGCTATAAACAAATATCAGTGAATAAACTGTCTATAGTTCTAATGCTTTAAGTTTGACATTTATCTCCCAAAACATAAGATGTACTTTTTCAAGTTCAGCATAGTCCTGCCTGGACCTTGATGACGAATGGAATGTTTAAGCTTTTGCTGATAATTAACTGGGTTCAAGACACATCGACTAATATACTTATTTTGAAGCCGAAATTCAAGTAATATGGTGTTGATTCGTTTTCTAGGGGTTATCATTTCCCAGACTAATAATAGTCATAATTCTCCAGACCCAACAATGCCATACAAGGGGCCTCGTTCATATTATAACTTACAAGAGAGTACAATGAGGTAATTACAGTGAAAAAACAAGGGATTTCGGTAACAAATTGAATAAAAAGTAAAGAAAAAACAAGATACTACAACGAACTTCTCTGCGGCATTTTATCAAACAGGTTGAAGTCACATTATCAAATCACGCAAGACTAATCCTCCAAAAGATCAACCCACATCTTCAACAGGCTAAAAAAAGATAAAATTAGGAAAAAGATGAGGAGCGGATTAAAACCCACCTTGTTCGTGCGCTCAAGAACGTCGGTCTTTGCCTTGAATCGCCAAGACCTGGACCACCGCACCAACTTCTCCCAGGCAAGTCGAACAATCCTACGGCGGTTCGGGGTTTTTTCAGTGACCAAATCTAGAACTACGTCAGTGTCTTCAAGAATCGGAGGCGGCGATTCATCGGCGCAGAACCGGCGATGGGAAGTGGTGGGTTTATCGGGACAACAGAGGCTAAGATTGGTTAATTTGGAAGGTTTTGTGTAGTACAAGGAATAATTCTTGGGCGTGAAAAATGCGTTGCGGGAAGAAAGGTCGAGCAATGGCGTCTCCATTGAAACAAAGAGAAGCTTTGGAAGGTTTTGTGAAGCGTTGCAAGAAGCTTGGGAATCACAGAGAGAAGAAGATAACAGGTAAAACGTCGAGAATATCAGATGGAATTCTTTTTTCTTTTTCTTTTTCTTTTTTTCAATTATTAAATTACCAAATCAGACCATTTTACAAAAAATTAAAAAATAAAAACAATTTATATCTCTAAATTAATAATCCATATATATTATAAATTACTAAATTAAATATATATATATATATATATATGTTTTAATTTTTTTTATAAACTAAAAATAATAAAAGAAAAGATTGGATGGACATAGAGATCAAAATTATTGGAATTAAAATCCATTGAACAAGAAAGAAAAAAAAAACACAAGAACTGGATGGAACTAATATCCTAAGCCATTTCAAATGTTTCAAATAAAAATTAAAATTAAAAAAAAAAAAAAAAAAAAGGTTCAGTTCATCATCAGCTGGCACTTGAGCTTCACCACGTCAGATTGCTTCAAAGGTTTGAGCATGAACATCTCTGCTCCTTCCTCCAAACACCTAACCAAATTCATTTTTTTTTTATTAATTTTTTTTGAAAATATAATAGTATGGATAAAGATGGATGGATTTAAATTAACTAAATTAACTAAATTAACTAACTTGTTGATGCGAGTGGGCACATTCTCTGATGACACCACCACTACAGGAACTTCCTTCATCCTCGAACATCTCTGCAACACAAACAAGATTAATTTTTTTTTTTTTTTCGATAAATTTAAGAAAGAATAAAAATAAAAATAAAAATGGAACCTTGATTTTCTTGAGAAGTTCATATCCGGACATTCCGGGCATGCAGTAATCCGTGATGATCATGTTCACCTTCGACCTCTGCAATAACGACAAAGATTCCATTAAAACATCTCCAATTTTCTGGGGGATTTTCCTTCGTTTTCTCACCAACCAAACACAATCTTTAACTTACATCACCGCATTCTATGTTGTTGTGTTCATGTTCATGTTCATCCAACAAACCCAGAAACTCCAGAGCACTGCGACCATTTTCTGCTGTTGTCACTGCACAAACAAACAAACAAACAAACAACCAAACAAACAAAAAGATTGCTTTTTTTTTCTTGCCCAGATTCTGAAATCCTGTTTTGAATGAAAAAAATGAAAACTTTTGTATTTTTACCTTTAAAAGAGGAGTTTTTGAGCAATTTCTCAACGAGTTTACGATCAACGAGATTATCATCAACAGCAAGAACATGGGGTTGGTACCCATTTTGAGAAGAAGAGGAACCGGCAGCCTCCATGGAAGGGTTGCAATAGAGAGGAAATTGAATTTAGGGTTAGAAATAGAGAGAGGAAAACGAGGTTGTCAGAGCAAGAAAGAAACGTAAGAGAATCAGAAAGTCACAAGAGAGAGATGAATTGAATTGTGTGAGTTGTTTGTTGGGTATTTATAGGATTAAATGAGTGTAACCCAAACCATAACTAATGCCAAATGTTTGGTGTACTTCTCAAGATTCTTCTTTTCTTTTTCTATATCATTTTTGTAACCCTCTTAGTTAGGGATCTTCGTATCCTTTTAACAAACCGGAATTCCGATATTCAAAACAAGCTCAAGGCAAGTCACACAGGTCACGAGAACTCGACATTATTGCAAGAACCCTAATTTCAATATTCAAACACAGGGTCGAGGCAAGGAAGAGAATTAAAACCCTATAGTTAGAGATTAGGAGAAATCCTCGTTATAACAACTCAATACCCCACTTTAGCCTGTTACATATCGTCATCAGTCTCATAGTTTTAAAATGCGTCTACTAAGGTGAGATTTTCATGCTCTTATAAGGAATATTTCGTTTCCCTCTTCAACTGATGTACATTATTAACCCTAAAAGCTAAAACCCTAGGGCCAAAGTTTAAGATAAGTCGTCATACTACTAGAACATGACAATGTTACAAGAACCCTATTCTCGGTATTGAAAACGAGAGCAAGAGAAGGAAGGGTATTAAAACCGTGTGGTCGAGATTATAAATTGGAAGGCAAGAAAGGACGAGAAAGGCATCCGAAGCATTTAACATGTAGAAAACATGGAGAAGAGGGAGAGGGAGAGGGAGAGGGAGAATCTTTGGAGATCCTTTGTGGGTAAGGGTGGAGATTTGATTCAATGATATCATTATTTGTATGAATGTCTGAAGAGGCTCAGAGCTATGTAGATTTTATTGTTTCTGCAAAGCCACCATGGGGAGACCATCACACACAAACGAATATTAATGATTTGCCAGAACCAAACAGTGTTCAAATCTTTTTGACACCTTCCAACCTTAAATTTTCCCCCCATTACATTATATTACCTTCTTTCTCTCTCTCTCTCTCTTACTTTCTTCCATCCATCCACAAATTTGAAATTTTCTATTTATTTTTATTTAATTAGTGAGTTTACGGAAAACTCTTATAAGTTGCACTATGTTTTTCGAAGTTGATTAAATCGAAAGTCTTTTTATAGTGAAAATTGGTACAATGTACCAAATTTATGATATCGGAATATTTTAGAGATCAAAGTGTAAACGATACTATAAGCACATTGATATCATTTTGAAAATTGTCCATTCATTTGGTAATAACATCACATGTAGAAAGGTATCGAATGTGCTATCTAATTTTCAAACCTATGTGATAGGTTGGATTTCTAAGATGCCCATGCCCTTCCAATATTTGTTCTTTTTTTCTCTTCTTTTACCATTCAATCACATTGGCCCATGATCTCAAGAACTTCCTCCTCTCCAAACAGATAGCTATGATGGGGTTATGTGGGTGTGACCAATACCCGTTTACTAATTGTTTGCTTAGGAATTGAAAGAGAGATGGAGAGTGAGAGACCGATTAAGATCAAACTCATTACTAATAGATATTATTTGTTTTTGTCCATTTTGCATGGCCGTTAGCGTCATGGTTTTAGAACGCGTTTATGTGGGAGAAGTTTCTAACACACCTATAATGAATGTTTCGTTCCCTTCTCCAAACGATGTGGGAACTTGCATATTCCTTATGATCTACGATCTATTTCAATAGCAAAAGAGTTTGAAGACTTTTATTCGACGTAGGAGAAAAGATAAATTGGTTGAATTTTTCGAGGTTTAATCGAACGGTATGAACCAAATAATGTTGTCATCCCCCTCGACTTCTCGTCTCCATCTTTCTCAAGTACAGCTGAATTAATACAGATATCAAAATAAAAATTTGAAATTTGAATACGTAAACCGTGAATTAGACTCTAATAATATTATTATTATTTAAAAAATTGAAGGAAGTGATTGGGTGAATCTAAAATCCAAAGAAAGGGACATGTTAGTGGATTTTATTTGATTTAAGATACGGAATGATTTTGGGAGTCAGAGTTTGGTAAAGTCAAACCTAAACTAAACAGGTTTAGGGTTAAGGGAATCTTGGACAGAGTACCCTATTCCTTTACCCAAACAGTCTTTTCATTTCAGTCAACCCAATTCAATCACTATATAATTAATTAATTAATTAAAGTTATGACTTTGACATAATTTTGAGTGCTTTTTTGAACTTCTTATGTTAGCCCAAAGTGATGTATTATTATTGCATTTGGGTCACTTTGTAACTATAAATGTTTGATTTTAAAAAAATGGTTTTTTGAAGTACTAAATTATTAAAAGTCACATTTAGTCGATTGTGTGACCAAAAATCACCTTCAGAAAATGTAGGTTTTTTTTTAAAAAAAATCCAAACCCACTTTTATACTACTGCCTAATAGAGATTTGACCAACTATTTTCATGGCTTACACATATAAACAATTGAAATTAAATTGAGAACCAAATTCTATATATGCTACCAAACACGTTAAAAAAACACACAGATTAATTGAAATCGAAATTATATTTACGGGTAATTCAAAGTTAGATAAACAAAATATGGTTGTTGGGAGATTGAGATTTATCTAAAACAAAAATGTGACCCTTTTACATCATACGAACATAATGTCAATTCTAAATATCATAAATTCAAAACAGAAAATGTCATTTTTAAGACCAAAAAGAACTACAAGGATACATTACCTGAAATAATGAAGGCCCATTTGATTTGATGAACCAGTGCCAAATCTCTTCAAAAGTGACTCAGTTTGGTTTGCCAAGTAACGCAGTGTCCAGGGATCCTTCTGGCTGTGAAGCTCTCCTCTACCATGGCTATGCTGCTATCATTTGATGCTTGCCTTCGGGATCGACGACGTGCATGCTCCTGCAGATGTCATGAACGGTATTCCTTTGTACATCGCCACGCCCTTGTCGTCTGTGAAAAGATGCTGAATCCATCCAAATAACAACCATTTGAGTATAATAGGTGCAAAATGAAAGATGTGAGTAGGCATAGATTGCAGCTGGGCGAGCAAGATAAAAGGTGCGTTTAGTGGATCCACAACATTTAAAAGTGATTATATTAACTACATGTGATTTTTTTTTTTACTGCTGTTTTTTTATTAATCACTTCCAGGACTTCTATATATATATATATATATGTATATCTCGAATGTTTTTTCAAAAATAGGTTTAAAACTAATTCAATTCTTAAAGTGCTTATCATTTATTAAAGAACACTTTTGGTCATCTAAAATCCTTCCATAAGTTAAATGGATTATTATTTTCTTTAAAAAAAAATTATTTAAAAATCATTTTTTTCAAAAGTTATTCCAAATACACTGGCTGCTGCTTTCATTTCGTTTGCCCAACACAAGACCTTTGAATCGCCCTTCTTACGTTTAAATGCATGCAATTTAAGAAGGCACAACAATCCACGACCCTTTAGCCAGAGAATAAAAAAGTGTTCAACCTTGCCTATTTTGTTCAAAACACATCCACTTTATGACCTTGTCATTTAAAANTTTTTTTTTTTTTTTTTTTTTTTTTTTTTTTTTTTTTTTTTTTTTTTTTTTGCATCATCCTGAAAATTTTGAACCTATTTGGACAGGGAAGGTTAAAAGTGGACGTACCGGTGTTATCTTATCCAGTTGTTTCTTTTTGGGGTTGAGAACATCTTCTGGCTTCCCATCAACCCTAAATCAAATTACGAGATAATCAATACACCACATAACAGCAGAGACCCAATTCAAATAGAGATTAATTATAAAACAACCAAGAAAAACAGTCAGATACTCAATGATACACCGAAGGGGGAATTTACATTTACCAAGGACAAGACCTAATTTCCCCCTTTTGAATAAGAAAAAGATTCTTGAAACATCTTCTAGTGTATAATATATATATACACAGCTACTCTACACAAAAATTCATAGAAGTGCAAGTCAGGTAATGCAGTTAAATTGAGTTGTCTCTGAAAAACTTACCCTGCAAATGAAATTTGTTCACCAATTTTGGCTCCTTCAGGAGGAAGCAAAGGCTCCACGATGGTGTGATCTTCATTAGACGCACATAACACCTGAGAGAGGGATTTATGAATCCATGTACAAGTGAGCATATCAACTCAACTTCCACACAACATATGAAACATCCAAAGTCCACATTGAAAATGTAAGAAGAAATAACTGAAACCAGACCAGAACTAGAGAAATAGTGCTAAGAATTTAGTGTATTCACATATAAAATGAAAGGCAACTTCATATTAATCCATATACGTCACAGTAAAGTACAGGAGCCTAAAAAAAGATAAAAATAATCAATTATGGTATGTCCAAAAAAAAAAAAAAACAGACTGCCAAGGAAAGAGAAAATACCAATCCCTGGGACATCACATCTCGTAGCTTTCCGGGTTTTACATTAGTAATAAGAACAACGTGGCGGTTCTGCACAGATTAATGCAATAATACATCAAACTTTGAATTCTGTTTCTACAGCGGATCCATTACAAGTTCCTCATGACCAACATGTAAATGTAACTATACCGTCAATTCCTCTGGACTACAGAACTTTGCCAGACCACTGACAACCTGTCGCACATTGGCCTCTCCAACATCTATCTCCTCAACCAGCAAACTGGATCACCACAGTATGATTGATACAAATTTAAGCTCAGAGGAGAATAATGAACTTCAATAGATCAACGTAAATAATGCTATCGCAGAAGACCATACCTGTCAGCAGATGGATGTTTCCACGCTTTTCGAATAAGCCCAACACGTATATTCAACAAACTAACGCTAACTTCCTTTTCTTTATCCGTTGTTTCTGTTTCAAGTGGTTTCTTCTTTTCAGGTGCAGCTTCTTTTTTGTCCTTCTCTTTTTTCTAACAGTTTCATAAAATTAAAAACAAATATGTAAATGAATGAATTGCAAAAAAGATGATGATGATGAGAAAAGGCAGGAGTAAAGAATAGTTAGAGGATATCAAGTTATACCACAGAAATTGAACAGGTCACAACAAGTCGATATACATTGAATACTAAAATAGAACTATCAACTATGTGTAAGTAATATATTGGTTCAAAAGAAAACATTCTTCTACCTTTACTTCTTTTTTCTAAACAAACTTTTCACTGAATTTATTAAAAGTTAAAATAAAAGAAACCAAAAGATCTATATCAACATACCCCATATGGCATCACAATAATCTGATCCAATTAAAATTGATTATAAAGGAGGTATAATTATCAAAAGAATTTGAAAGTGTACACCGATTAGAATAAAACCAGGGCCAATTCAAAAACATCAACCCTGCTCCTGCTTTTATTGTTAAAGATTCACTGATTCCTCTCTAACCAAAGTTCACAAAGAAAGGATTTCTTTTTCTTAAAACCACGGCTGGGCTATGCAACAACTGTAAAATATTTTCCTTCACTATTCTATCAAAGCACCAATTCTGCCCAAAATTTGAAGCAGTGCACAAGTAATGTTCTCTCACAAGATGAGAGAATTCTCTCCAAACTATTCAAAAGATATGAAAAATAGAACAGAATACAATTTCCCTTCAATAAAGGTCTTTGCAACATTTTTTCAATAGTTTATATTACCAAAATATGAGTAGGCAGGCCAATAAAGAAATGTAGGCTTTACCCCCGGATCAGCTTTCTTAGTGTCTGGGTTCAGTTGAGGCTTATCTGAAACCTTGGTGCTTTGCGAAGACTTCTTGGCGTTTGAATCTTCCTCCACATTGTTGGCAACAACTTTGCCCTGCAACTATAATTAATAAGACTTTTAATTTGTTCATGCAACGGAATTTCTCAAAATGTGAGTTATTAACCATCAGTAATTCAAATGCACACTTCTTGGGAACAAACTCCATGAATTTGTATGAAACTTGAAAAAATCAATCTAGCTTTTAGTTTTTTGAGAGAAAAAAATATATTTTATGAAATATCCATCTACCTTAAAAAGTTTAGATGCTTCAGCTAAGCCAGAAATGGAGGAACTCACAAAAACAGGGCAAAAGCACAACGAAATTCACAAATACTAGAAACCAACAAGAACTTGCAATTTGAGAGTGAAGTGAAAACAATGTGAAAGCAACTGGCAGTTTGAAGTTAACAATATCAAACAGGTAAAATCAAAGAACAATGACAACACAGTACAGAACCCAAGGATAATCAACTAGAATAGAGAAAAACAATGAATAACGAATATTCAAATTTCAAAGTCAAATTGTAGCTAGGTCATACAAGGGAAGAATACTAGCTGACTTGATCTGGAAATTTATAGTCCATATTATGTGAACCAAACATAATTTTTTGGCATAACTTGGATGTTTCTAATGATAAATGGTATGATAGTGCAAACAATATACTTTTCACTTTGGAACTTAACATCCTTGCTCCTTAAAGAGCAAAACTCTAGCAGATGCAAAAGAATTAATTGCGCACTTACTGGAGGATCAAAGTTGCATTTCTCTAGCTGTATCTTTTGAAACAACTCCCCAATATTCTCTTTGTTCTGTTAAAAACACAAAATGATGCAAGTATTAATTAGCTCAAGTCATGGAACTAAACCACAATAATATTGAAGCCAGAATAAAAGTGGATTCAAATTATAAATAAACGACTAAAGAACCAATATTAATACTCATTTTTGCATGTCTGCGATAAAATCAACAATTAAAACCAGAAATATTCTCAGATGCAATTGGTAAGCAGTCAAGGCATTAAAGAAGTAGACCTACCTGGATATAATCTATCCATCTTAAAATGTGTGGCAACTTTTCTCTCTCTGCTGTTGAAAGGCCAATCTAGCAGTAACCAATAAGGTCAGATCTCACTGGAATCTCTACTTTGGTCAATCTAAAAGTTATTTTTTGAAATCCTATGCAAAACTAGTCCTTGAAATCCAAGAACCGCATGCAAAAGATCCATCGGCCATTTGAACAAGGATCTAAGCATGAAAACGTGAAATGAAATGTGTATACATTATATGAAGAAATGATGACATTCTTGAAAGAAAAGAATGATTTTAAATATAGACATTTTGTCATAAAATGCAAGAATGCTTACCACAGAAGGGTGTAGTACTGAAAACACAATTACATCAGCTTCAGATGTCTTCAATCCATTACCCAAAAGTACAGACTTTTGAACTAATTCTTCATTTAATTGTTTGAGAACCTCAAGGCATGCCTTAGAATCTACAGGAAAGCTGTCTGCAAATGTAATCCATTTCATCACCTGCAGCAACCATCATAACCGTTATGGTAATGATAAAACAAAAAGTTGCACTAAAACATAAATTTTCAATTTTATCAGATGTCCCTTCGGGAAATCTAAAACATAAAAATTTCAAACGGCTGCATATCTGGCCTTCATAATACATGTATTGGCAAGGTTCCTTGGGAAGAAAGATCTTCTCTATGGACGCTACTAAGTGCATGCAGAAGGTTAAAGCTTTCGTTTGGTCCCTTTTCTAGCAGTGAATCTACATTTGATAGAGAGTGCAGAACACAAATTCCCACATATTTTCTTGTTCCCCGCTTAGTGTCTGGTGCAAGTCTGCTTGTGAGGATACATATTAATTTTTATTGGTTGGTCCATTGGTTAAGCACGTTTGGGAGAAAATCCTTAATACCTTCAATTTGAACTTTGGTTGGTCTACCGATATTTGAGATTTTCTATTTCCCTCGCGTCATCAGGCATCCCTGACCCCAATACAATAAAAGCTAACACTCTTCAGTTAAACTGTATTTTTCCTAATCTTTGTAAAGTTTGGATTGAGAAAAGAGTATAGCTTCAAGGCTCATAAAGAACTTGGGAGGACTCTTGAGGCACTATTGTTTTCAACTGTTATCATTGATGTCTTCTCTCAAAGGATTCTAGAAACTGATCTGTTTCTTCTAATTTTGCCCAATTGGAGAGCTTTGCGAAAATCTCCTTTGTGAAATTGGGGTGGATTCTTTTCTTATCATTTGTACTCTTTTCACTTCCATGAAAATTCGTGCCCCTATAAAAAATTTCTAACGATATGAAATTCGAGTACAGTCAGCATAGTGAAAAATATTCGACCTTACCTCATCATTATCATCGACAGAAGCACGATTCCTTGATGTTTTCAAGAGGTTTACTACATAGGTCTTAAAATCCATACTTTCTCCGGTTAATGAACTCTGAAACAAATAGCAATTTAACTTCAGTAACAAAATTCCAATGACAATGCACAACACGGAAAAGAAAGATTGTAAACAAGTGGTACCGAAGCTCGTAATCGTTGGACGGATGAATCATTTCAAAAAACAAACGAGGCAATCAACGGAAACTACATTAACATATTTTACTGCGAAAATTCTTTGTCTGGAGATGATTCCACGACTTCATCTAACTCCGAAGAGAAACTAGACAAACCATGATCATATCCATAAAATAATACAGTGCATAGAATTATTCCTCCTACACGTAAAGTCAAATGAATTTCACAATATGGAGCAGCCAATACCAATAAATGTCGAGTGAAACAAGAGAGAAGATTGGTCCATATAAGATCAGAGATTCACAGCGTTCGACAGCAAGTTAAGAGAGAAGAAGCTTACAGAATCTAAGGAGAAGTGTTTAGCCAGCGCCGATGCGACCAACTGCTTCCTATCTAACGCAGAACCTCCATTGGCAGCCATTTCAAGCTTTTCAGCGATGAACTGCTGAGAATTCTTTCTACTCGGTGAGTCGATCAATCACTGATAGGGTTTTTCAATTTTCAGAAGCTTTGCTAATGGCTCTTCTTTGTTATGGTCACGGACTTCAAAGGCACGGCCCATCAAGCAATTGGCCCAATAACTGCTTTCTGTTCCATTATTTTTTTTAATAATTTTTTAATATATATTTCGCTTTAAAAAAAAAAAAAAAAACTTCAACACCATTTAATCTAATAATTTACAGTTTCACTTATAACTATATTTTTAGCTCTCACAAATTTTTAATAATAATTTCATTTTTTTTTTAAAGAAAATATTTTTCTGATCAAATTCTAAAAATAATTTTTTTTTTTCAAATTTTTAAAATTTTGCTCCTGACTTTTCTATGCATCTCTTATGGCAATGTCACGTTACCTACTTCTCGTTTTTATTAGTGAAGATTATCCCTACAAACCAACACGAGTCTTTCCAACATGTTTTTGTCATCATTTGCGTGCATCCTAAAATAATCCCAGAAAGTCGTCCAACATAAAATTGTTTCAAACAAATCACATTTAATCTGGAGTTTCCTTTATACATCTGGTTAGTATTGATATTGATAGTAATTTTTAATTATTTTAAATCAGTTCATAACTTAAAAAATAATAATTAATTAAAGTTGTCTTAAATAGAAACATTTTTTGAAATTCAAATGACTACCAAGCTTCAATCTAGGAGTTTAATATCATTTATAAATAACATCAATCTATGTGTACTGAAAAGATGGCTCCTTGGGCCATTTTTGGGATGCATTTAATTCACTTTTAATTTATATTGTTTTTAAATTTTCGAACCTTTTCCTACCAATAATGAATGCCCATAATGGGTAGTGTAAAGTTTATTTAATTTTAATGGTCATTTTCATAAATATTTATTCATCGAATTATTGATATTTATGGCTATATTTTAAAATAAAATTCTTAAATTTTTCAAACTTCGCCCCACTTCATTAATACTCAACAACAAAATTAATTAGATGTTTTTTTTTTTTTAAATCTTATCAATATTAATTTAAATTTTATAATGCTGGCCAACATATTTTGGATTTTTAACCTAAAAAAAAAAATTGTCTAACGCCATTGCTACCAAATATTATTTGTTTTGGCCCATTACGTATCGTCGTCAGTTTACAGTTTTAAAATGCGTATGTTAGGGAAAGATTTGTATGACCTTATAAAGAATATTTTTGTTTCCCTCTTTAACAGATGTGGGATCTTACAATCTACCTCTGGGAGTTAGTATTTTCACTCGCACACCATCCGATATCTAACTCTGATATCATTTGTAATAACAGATATTGTTCATGTTATCCAGTTACGTATTGTTCTTAGTCTTAATGGACTAAAATGGATATAAACTATACCTAGACCTAACCGATAAATTACTACAAAGTTGTGTCGTTCACAGGGTCAAAATGGTGCGGGGCTTTGCATTAAATTAAAGAGAGGAGTAATTAATTCCCTCCACCAACCCTCATTACCTACCTTCTACCATTTATTGTGCTCTTCTTCTAGAACATTAATTTTGATATTATGTGAAATTTCAAATTTATGAATATATTGACGAAATTGACGAAATTAACATTGTACATAATTAATTATTTAAATTCTTCATACTTTTAAATTAGATTATAAATTACTAAAAATACTCTTACAACTTCAAAACTTGTCTTAAAAATAACAATAAAAATAACATTTTTTTTTTATTTTTAAAAAGTTTAAAATATCCTTAATATTTTTTTAAATGCTAAAAAAACACCACTACTTAAAAAATACTTTATAACTTTTACCGTAGTTTAAAAAATACACGTAGCCTTCAAAATTTAATTAATACCCTTAAAAAAAATTTAATAACTTTAAAAACATCTTTTAATTTTTGTAAGTTAAAAAATACATTTACCGTTAGTACCACGTCTCATAGTACTCATGAACTTTTAAAAGCAACATTTAAATATTCGTAGATAATTTATGAGATGTTAATAGACGATTTTAGTAATATATCGACAACAATAATTTTGTTTATAAAATTAAAGTGTGTTAATGTTACTCTTAAATTTTGGAATTTTCTAAATATAGTAGTAACCGTAGTCCGTAAATAATATATTTTTTAAATGGAAGGATATTAATAAACATTTTTAAAGTTAAGGGTGTTTTTGAAATACTATTTAAAGATCAACAATATTTTTGAAACAAAGTAGTAACATATTTCATCAAAAATTAATAGTAAATTTTTTTTTGAAAGTTTAAAGTACTGTATAGGTTAAATTAATGTTTTTTTACTCTACATTATTTTAACTTAATGCTTAATTTTTCTTTTGTCTAAAAAAAATAATCTCTTTTTTAAACCACATAAATATTACATAAAATATATATTTTTTTACAAAAGAAAAAAAAAATTTAATTAATTCATAAAAATTATTAAAAAAAATACAGTCTCAGGCTTTCGGTTGAGGACAGGCAGCCCTGTTGAATTAAATTGATGATGGGTCAACTACAGTAAGATAAGCCACGTCAGCATCCAACTAGGATCCCCTGAAAATGCGTAGATCTAACCACGTGCCAGACGGCCTATTTAATTGTCTCGACCTATCTACGTGTTCTCTCTCTCTCTCTCGCTCTTCCACTTATTAAAACCCCCCAAATTCCCCCTTCTCTCTAAAGCAATTACAGAACTCTCTGTTTTTACTGTCAACTTCACAAATCCACCGGCGACGGCGGCGGCGGCGGCGATGACGGCTGTTCCGACTACTTCCCTCAACTAACCGCCGGGTTCCTCATCCCCTTCCTGACACTGTTTCGGAGCTGTACGAGTTTCTTCTCTCAGTGTTCGTTACCGCATTCTTTTTAGTCTGAAGAATCTTCGCTCTGCAACTCTCTTTAACGGTTCTCTGCTTTTTCTCTTCGACAATCTTCGTAAACTCCGACCGATATTTCTTTTAATGTGCTCTTGCTGCACCTTGGATTTGGTTTTTCTTCGTTTCTCTACGTTTTGAAGAGTCCTTTTCGTTTTTCGTTTCTGGCTTCTGAGATTTTGTTTGTATTTATGTGGTGTATAGCGAACTAGCTTAGTTTCTAGTTAATTTATTCTCAGTTTGCGCCATTTTTGAGTTTTTTTTTATCAGAGGAATTTCTCCGAGGTCTCTGTAATTGTGGTGTTTATCTGTTTGGTATCAGTATCTTCCATCTATGGCTTTTTTGTGCTGGCTTTGTGTTCGAAGTTAGTGGATTATGCGAGCATTGTTGAAGATGAAACGGCTGCTTGAGCTCTTTGTGTTGTTCGTTTTGGCTCCACTCTGTGCGAGATGTCTAAACCTATCTCTAAACGACGACGTTTTGGGCCTGATAGTGTTTAAAGCCGCTGTTGAAGATCCAAAGCAGAACCTCGCGACCTGGGACGAAGATGACGATAGTCCCTGCAACTGGACTGGTGTTCAATGCAGTCCCAGATCCAAACGGGTTGTCGAGCTCAACCTCGATGGATTCTCTCTCTCGGGTCGGCTCGGTCGAGGGCTTTTCCAGTTGGAGTTTCTGCAGAGATTGTCGTTATCAAAGAACAATCTCAGTGGAAATTTAAGCCCCAATTTTGCTCGTGTGGATAATCTTCAGGTGATTGATTTGAGCGGGAATAATTTGTCTGGAACTGTTCCAGATGATTTTTTCCGTCAATGTGGGTCTTTGAGAGTTGTTTCTTTGGCCAACAACAAATTTGATGGGAAAGTTCCTGATAGTTTGAGCTCGTGTGGGAGTCTTATTGCTGTTAACTTGTCCTCGAATCAGTTTTCGGGTCCTTTGCCCTCTGGGATTTTGTCTCTCAGTGGGCTTCGATCATTGGACTTGTCTGATAATGCTCTGGTGGGTGAAATTCCGAAGGTAATTGAGAATTTATATAACCTGCGGACTCTTAACTTGAGGAAGAATCGATTTTCTGCACAGATTCCTGATGGTATTGGCAGCTGCTTGCTTCTGAGGTCCATTGATCTTAGCGAGAATTCATTCTCTGGGAACCTTCCTCAGACTATGCAGAAACTTGTTCTTTGTAGTGATCTGATTTTGAGCAGGAATTTGTTCGAAGGAAATGTTCCAGAGTGGATAGGAGAAATGAAAGGCCTTGAAACTCTGGACTTTTCTGGGAACAATTTCACTGGTCATATTCCAACTACAATGGGGAATCTTCAATATCTAAAAGTATTAAATCTCTCTTCAAATGGCTTTACTGATAGCTTTCCAGAATCTGTGATGAAATGCCAAAACCTTCTGGCAATAGATATCAGTCATAATTTCATCATGGGTAATCTTCAAGCGATTGGAAGTTTAGCGAAGCTGCAGTTTCTGAACCTGTCTGGGAATTCTTTTGTTGGACCTATTCCAGAAACTATTGGAGATCTGAAAGCTTTGAGCGTTCTTGATTTGAGCAGAAATCGTCTGAATGAAAGCATTCCCGAAGCGATTGGAGGAGCTGTGTCCCTAATGGAACTGAAGCTGGATGAAAATTTTCTAGGGGGTGAACTTCCCTCTTCAATTGGTCACTGTTCTTCCCTTACAACTTTGTGAGTTTTCTATCCTGGTTTTCTTGTCTACTTTTGATTGTTTAAATTTCCATATGCATTTTCCAGCATTGCATTATCTATAAACCATTTCATTGTTGGATTTCCAGCTAAATAATATGACTCCGAAACCATTTATGGTAGTGCAATTTATGACTAAGAAACTTAGGCATTTGTTGGATATATCTACTTGTTCAAGATGCACCAAAACTGTTATCTTTTGCTTGGATTGGGTTGCAGTTAATCTTATGACTTTCGTTAGTTCCATTCATTTTGTTCTTAGTTTCTGAAAGGCTGGTTAGAATCTGGAGGTTGCTTAGCTTTGAATATGATTCCGTTTGATACATTTATCTTTGTGAAACTTTGCAGGTTCACATCGCACAATAACTTAACTGGCCCGATACCTGTGGAGTTAGCTAAACTCACTTATCTCCGAAATCTCGACTTATCCTTTAACAACCTCAATGGAACTCTTCCAAAGCAGTTGTCTAATCTTCCAAACCTTCTTTTGTTCAATATTTCTCATAACGACCTCAAGGGTGAGCTGCCTGGTGGTGTATTCTTTAACACCATCTCCCCTTCATCCGTAGCTGGAAATCCATCCCTTTGTGGCTCTGTCGTTAATAAGTCTTGCCCTTCTGTTCTTCCAAAACCTATTGTGCTTGATCCCAACTCCACTTCAGATTCCATTTCCAGCTCACTGCCTCCAAGTACTAATCTCAGAAGAAATAGAAATATCCTCAGCATTTCTGCACTGGTTGCCATTGGCGCCGCTGCTTTCATCATCATAGGCATCATATTGATCACCATCCTCAACAGTCGTGTTCAACCGCCCACGTCTTCTTTGTCTGCAGCTGCACTTGCATTGTCCATAGGGGATGATTTCAGTCATTCCTCCAGCCCTGATGCGAATTCGGGAAAGCTTGTGGTGTTGTCAGGAGAGCTTGACTTTAGCGCAGGAGCACATGCCCTGCTGAACAAGGATTGTGAGCTCGGGTGCGGTGGGTTTGGAGCAGTTTACCATACCGTTCTGCGGGATGGACACTCTGTTGCAATCAAGAAGCTCACAGTTTCTAGCCTCGTCAAGTCCCAAGAAGATTTCGAGAGGGAAGTTAGGAAGTTTGGGAATGTCAGGCACCAAAATCTGGTGACACTCGAAGGCTATTATTGGACTCCGTCGCTACAGCTCCTTATATACGAATATGTCTCTGGAGGTAGCTTGTATGGACTGCTACATGAAGCATCGGATGACAATGTCCTGCCATGGAATGAGAGGTTCAACATAATTCTCGGCACAGCAAAAGGACTGGCTCACTTACACCAATCAAACACAATCCACTATAACATAAAATCCAGCAATATTCTTATTGATTGCAATGGTCATCCTAAGGTGGGAGACTATGGTCTAGCAAGATTGCTCCCAATGTTAGACCGTTATGTTTTAAGCAGCAAGATCCAGAGTGCGCTCGGTTACATGGCACCAGAGTTCGCTTGCAGGACAGTGAAGATAACTGAAAAATGCGACATGTACGCCTTTGGTATCTTGATTCTGGAGATAGTTACAGGAAAGAGGCCTGTCGAGTACATGGAAGACGACGTAGCAGTCCTCTGTGACATGGTCAGAGTAGCAGTGGACGAAGGAAGAGCCGAAGAATGCATCGACAGTAAGCTGAGGGGGAATTTCCCAGCCGAAGAGGCCGTTCCCGTATTAAAATTAGGCTTGATCTGCACCTCCCACGTGCCATCAAACCGACCCGAAATGAGAGAAATGGTCAAGATACTGGAGATGATCAAATGCCCATCCGAATTACAAGAGTTGGGATAAACTCAACCAAGGAAACAACAGTAGATTAACCCGGGATTTGCTTGGATCCAGTAGTTTTTGGCATACTGTACTTTTTTCCTTCTTACTGTAATTTATTTTCCTTGAGAAGTCACAGGATTCAGCCATTTTTACTTGGATTGCTTTGATTTACTCTCAGCCTGATTATGATCTGCATTTTCTATGATAAAAGCTGAGGAGGCAACTTCATCAGATTCTCTCAGGACATTTTTAAACTCTCTCTTCTCTGAGGTAACTTTTCTTTTTCAGGTTTTGCTGTTCTTGGCAGCTTTCTGTTGGGAAAAGACAGGCTTTGACTTATCTCCATTGGTCAAAATTGTGGGTTTTGAATCTCAATGGAAAATGAAAAGAAGTACAATGGAGAAGGTCAGAGGGGCTCCAGAGCCAAGATTCTCAAACCCACTTCAAAACAAAGGAATAAATCCAATCTGGTGAGTGAGATCTTATAATAATTTAAGTTTTTTTTTAATTGTTTTCAATATTTAAATACCTATGTCTTAATTGTCTCCCAATTTTCTATTAAACTTATTTGTTTCTTCCTTGTTGTTTTCAATTCCCTCCACCTTATTATTCTTTAAGGCTAAAATAGACTTTTTAGTCATTGAAATTCGAACTTTAGTAGCTATTTGATTTCCGAGTTTCCAAACCTACTACTTTTTGAACCAACCCGTGGTCAACTCTACTTAGGTACCATTTAGAAACTCATTAAAACTCAAATATTAGGTAGCAGTGGGCATTTGATTACAATTAATTCAATTATCAACCACATGGCCCTTTGGAATTCTTTAATTAAGAGTGTAAGAGAATATAAAATTCTGATAATAGAGGGGTTGAATTAATAATTTAGCCCCTGATTATTGTGCCTTTTAAAGAATTCTTAAAAGTTTTTTATTATTTTTTATTTATCATAAAGTAAATAATAGAGAAAATTTAATCAAAATTAGTATAATGACAACTTGGAGCTATTTGGTTATCTCTTATATGAGAGAATATTTAGAATTTGGAAGCCTATTATTTAAATGCTGACGGATAATGCTGCTTTATTTTTTATTTTAAAAAATGGTACTGTTTTTCTCATCCATTTTTTAAAAGAAATATTTAATTTTTTTTAATTAAAAACTATTTTTTAGTTTTCAAAATCCACTTGAATTTTAATAAATAAATAAATAAATAAATAAATAAGAGAAGATTGATATAATTTGAAGGAAAAATAAAAGAATATCAGAGAAAAGATGGAGAAGGGCGGTGCGGCAATTCGTTCCAATTTCCAAATTTGTTTCCTTTGTTGGAAGGAACACACCCATATTCTGACGGAACCCAGAACCCATCACTCTTTCAGAACCTGACCCTTAACCTTCTCTCTGAGAAATTCTTCAATTCCCAGCTTCCCTTTGTCCCAAATTCCACTCTCTCAAAACACACCATGCCCCCTTCGCCATAACATCCGATTTCCAATTCCAATCCAACCCCACCTCCTCAAACATGTCCTCCCAACACATCAATGCCCTCAACTCCCACCTCCTCTTCCAACACGAAGCCATCCCCTTCAATTCCTCCACCACGTCGCAGCGCCGCGTCACCGACCCAGCTCCCAAAACCCGCGAGCTCTGCGGTTTCATGGACGACAAGCTCTTCCCTGCAGAACGAGATCGATTCTTCGCCCATCAGGGTGGCGATTTTCGCCAGAGTTTGTTTTGTGATGGCCGGAATTGGAATGGGAATGGGAGTGGGAGGACTGGAAGTGGGAAAGGATCGGATGAAGAAGATGAGGATGATGATGATGACGACGACGAAGATGAAGTCGATGATGACGATGGCGATGTTGAAGGACTTGTTTCTTTGGATGATGTTAATAAGTCCAGAAAAACTGGTAACCCCAATAGCAGCAACAATGAGAGAAGCGATCAGAGTGGTGGGGGCTTGAAGAATGGGACGAACAAATTGGGCAATGGGAAGCCTAAGCAACATTCTTCTTTTGGTAAGGGATTTGTACTTTCAACTTTCATTTCCCGAATAGAAAATGATTCTAGAATGCTCCAATTTGGGAAGTTTTGTTGATTTTTCTCATGGGCTTTAGGTGGAACTTTGTTGGTCAAGGATGGGATGGCTCCCCCTTCAGGGAGTAACACAGGAGAAGCTCAGAGTGAGAATCACCAACAGGGAAGGTTGGGGAATTACCCAAATGCGGTTACAATTGCCGAACATGACAGTGAAATGTATTATTCCCAATACTTGCAAGGCACTGAGGGGTCTGCTTCTGGACACAAGGATTTGGCTATGGAAAATGGATGTGGGTTTGGGAGAAGGGATGTTTTTCTTTTGGGTGAGCCTGGAGAGTCTCTCAGAGCAATTCTCACAGACCCTGTGACGTGAGTTCTTAGTGTTTCCATTATGTTTCATTACTTGTTCTTACTTGTTCTTGCATCAAAATGTGTAGTTTCTGACTCTTTTTTTTTCTCATCTCAATTGTTTCTGGTAATATATTTACTTTGGTTTATTGTTCTTCATGGAATCAGGGGCTCTCTAATGGATGATGCAATGATATTACCGTGTGGGCATTCCTTCGGTAGCGGTGGAATAGAACATGTGCTTAGACTAGTGAGTTACTGCCAAGATTACTGCTCATATTTACTGAAATTCCTTTTCATTATGTTATCTACCATTTTTTTTCAACATATTCAAATGTAGGAGGCACATTGAAACTGTTTGGTGTCTAGTATCGTTACGTTTTGTATTGATTGCGAGCATATTAATGTCAAAACATTGTAAAGTTGGCTTTGGATTTGAAGTTGTTTTACTCATCCTTCGTTTCGATCCATGCTGATTTATTTCCAGAATTTCAGTCTAGTATAGTCTTTGAAATATGTCGACGCCGTGGTCGAGGTTCTTCTATGCAAAAACTATTTCAAATATGTGCTCTGTGCTATAAAACTGAGTCTACTAACTCGTGTGCAGCAGAAACGCTCGAACTCTCAAGTCCCGTTTGATTTTTGGTTTTTGGCTTTGAATATTGTGCTTGTTTTTTTTTTCCTCGTTTCTCTACGATGAGTTTCATCTTTCTTATATGAACATTTGAATTCCTAGCCAAATTCCATAAACAAAAACAAGTTTTTGAAAACTACGATTTATGAATGTTCTCTCTGTTGCAAGCATGTGTCTTACCTGACTTATGCACCTCGATATGCATTGCTATTTGGCTGCTCTGTTGATATGAATCAGTTAAGTACCTTGATGACCTCGGTTTCATAGCGTTTTTGCATTTCTCGTGATGTCTTCCCAGAAATCTTGTTACACGTGTTCTCAGTTGGTTTCTGAAGACTTAATTGCCCAAAACTTATGTGAGTTTTTCTGCACTTGTAACTTTTAACATCTCTGTACTGCTATTCCCAAAAAATGCTCGATGTTTTTCGAGGTTTAATTGCTCGTGTTTTGTTGTAAGTGCTCCTAGAAGTCAGGACTGTAGGTTGCAAGAATTTCCATTGTTCTAATCTCACATTGTTAGATCCCAAAGTACATTTTAAAAATAAAAATATAGGAGAAGGTTTTGTATCCCCCAGAACGACGAAGTAATGTATAGATCGATATAGTCTTTAAAGATTATTTACAAAATTATGTGAACGTTAAGTGATCGTCTTTTTCATATCGTGATATTTGTATCTTCAGCTCTTCAAGCTGCAGTCCGAGCATTTCGTCGGGAAGAAGAATTGTTATTTTACCGCTCACCGAAAAGGAGAAGGGAGAGGTTTGAGCAGGTATTTCCATTGTACCTCAGGACTGTAGTTTCTTAAGCCTGCTAATATGAGATACTAAAATCAAAGGGGAAGGCCGGGAATAGTGTAATGGCCTAAGCCCACCGCTAGCACATATTGTCCTCTTTGGACTTTCCCTTTTGGGCTTTCCTTCAAGGTTTTTAAAACGCGTTTTCTAGGGAGAAGTTTCCACACCCTTACAAAGGGTGCTTCATTCTCCTCCTAACTGATGTGGGATCTCACGTTTCTAGTCTTTTCCATCACTCAACCACTATATTCAGTTCACTTGTGGCAAGTTCTATGTAGGACAAGGTTGGCTATAGCGATTCGACTATGGGTACTCGAAGGGGTCGAGGCGTTCAGTTTCCTTTTGCAGTGACAGATCGGGTAATTATCAAGGTGCGCAACAAACCAAACTCTTATTTAGTTCCTATATTATAGCACGTCAAAACTAATATCGCAACTAAAAATGGATTAGGGGAACAAGAGGACACCGCTGCGTTTCGTGGGACGTGAAGCTGTTGTTACAACACAGTGTTTGAATGGATGGTTAGTCATCATTTTATCTTTTTGTGGGTTTAAATCTGATCATAGTTTATCTTCTTGTTCAAGAACTTTGATATAATAAAACCTAACATCTGATAGTTGAAGAGCGAAAAATAAGGACTTAAAAAGTCGAAAAGTTTAAGGAGGAAGACATGAATGTATCTACTCTTTGTTGCAGGTACGTGGTGAAAACACTAGACAATGCAGAGAGTGTAAAGTTGCAATACCGCTCGCTTGCGAAGGTTCCGAACGATGGAGCATCAAAAACGACAACAAGTAAGATAGCACCTAATTGGGTTTAGCCTTGCGAAATATAAAGATTATAGAAACTTGAGTTCGAGACGCATTAGAAGCCTAGTTTTTCGAGGCTGATTATGTTGTATTTAGAACACACATAGAAGAAGAGAGTGATATTATGTAAATATAGTTGTTGGGTTTGAGGAGAGGTAGAGGATGAGTTTTGAGATAGGATTAGCCTTTTGTGTTCTTAAGTAAAGATCTCAACTAAATTTTGATGTGGTTTGGAGGTTTGGATGCTTTTTCAATATTCATTTCATTCGGTCGTGAATCCTTTGTAATTTAACTCGAGTTGATCTTGCTTTATCTGTCTATCAACATCTTATAGATTATCTTAAAACTTTCTAATATAACCTTTAAAATTCCATACGTGTTTTTTAAACGTGATACTAAATCTTAAAAGTATTTTTGAAACAAATTATAATCCGTTTTAAATTTTTTTAAAGGTATTATTGAAAGTTTAAAAAATTAAACAAATAATCCGTTTTAAAATTTGTATATTTATTTTAAAAAAACTTAATTAGTCCTGATTGAATTAACAATAATTTATTTGAAATTAACTTATTACAATAAATAAGCTCATAATGCAAACAAGAAGTCCCCAAAAAAACAGGAAAAGAAAATGTTGGCAAATTGCAAAGTAAAAAAGATTTGTTTTCCTTTCCTTCTCAGAAACAGGACACATTCTCTGAGAACAGAAAGTTGCAGGTTGAATATATGGAAGCTGCAGCTGCCCCCACAGCTAATGCTCTCTCTTCCCTTGTTCTGCAAAAACAACAACATTTCCGTGAGTGCTCGAGCCCACTTGCACGCATCTCAACTATTCTCACGAGAAAACTGCATAACCCCGTCAAGAGTTACCCTTATAATGTCACTGTCGTCCATGTACTCTATGTGTGAAGGTCTCACCTCAGTTGAGGAGGAGAATGAAGCAATTTTTATAAGGGTGTGGAAACCTTCTCCTAGCCTACGCGTTTTAAAAATCTTGAGAGGAAGCCTGAAAGGGAAAGCCCAATGAAGACAATATTTGCTAGCGGTGAGCTTGGGCTGTTACCAATGGTATCAGAGCCAGACACTGGGCGATGCGCTAGCGAGGAGACTGAGCCCCGAAAGGAGGGTGGACATGAGGCGGTATGCTAGAAAGGATGCTGGGCCTCAAAGGAGGGTGAATTGGGGGGTCCTACGTCGATTGGAGAAGGGAACGAGTGCCAGCGAGAATGCTGGGCCCCGAAGGGAGGTGGATTGTGAGATCCTACATCGGTTGAGAAAGAGAACGAAGCATTTTTTATAAGGGTGTGGAAACTTCTCCCTAGCAGACACGATTGAAAAACCTTTGTTTGGTTGAGTTTATGAAATTCCTCGTTAATGATAGAGATATCTAAGCTTTTGAAAGCACAAGGAATAAAGTTGGAGCCAAACCTCGAGTCGTTTTGTGTTTCTCCCGATTGCTGCGAGCCGAAAGCCGCCCCCCTCGATTGAACATGGTTCAGCCCCTGATCAGAGTGCATCTGCATTTCTTTTACTTGGTTCAACCAACTTTCCTGAGTCCAAAACGCATTGATCGGATTCGTTGCCGAGGAAAATTCGTATGAACGGAAGTAACCGAATAGAACAATGTCGAGTAGTAACTTACTAGTTGTTTCTCTTCTTCAGCAAGAGCTTTATCCATCTCATTAAACAGTTTAGCCCATCTTGCTTGATGGAGATCAGCAGTGGACATAACCGAAGTTTTGTCGAGTGAACTCTTCGCAACATAAGGATCGTTCTCTTCATTACACGGAAATTCTTTAGCTATTAGAAACGACAACTCTGTAGAAATTACAGCTCGAACCCTTTTTTTACTACGTCGTAGAGCTGCATAAAGACATATGTCGGTTGGATTTATTCGTAACAGCCAAATGCAGACTACAAAAGAACAAGAAACTTACCTGAGAGACGTCCTTTAATGTCTTGGTGTATCAGTTCCAACCATTGAGAAGCAACGGTAGCAGCTGAATAACAATCGTGCACGTGTAACGACATAGAGTAATAAGCCATATTTCGAAACGGTTAGAGAGTAACGAAGTATACTAGAGGAGATACTACTGACCTTTAAGAGAAAGAGATGAAATACAGGTCAAGTTTTCTTCTTCTTCATCATCATTAGACACTGGACAAGCATTCTCAGACACAGCATGTGACGATGACAGCTCGGGTGCAAGAGTTTCTTTGTCGTTCATAGTGCTCGATTCGGAGGCTCGATCCAACATGATTTCTCTATAGTCCACACCTTCGGCGTCCGTTATTACAGATCTTGTCAAGGAGCATCCACTTTTTTGCCTGCTAGCAGGAACATTGTGTGGAGGGCCATACTTTTGAGAAGAACCAAATACATTCCTCTCAGGATCATTGGTATTGTCAAGATCCCTTTTGGTTCCTGCTTTATCAGCATGTTTCCTTTCTGCTAGAAGCTTATTTGCTAGGCGTTCGTTTTGTTCGTTTTCTTGTTTCTCAGACCGTACAATTGCCTCGATAATCGAATGGACCTGTTTTCGATTTCTTACATGGTTTATGATCCCGGGATTCAGTTCAGTAAGCAAACCACTTGGAGCAGCAATCTTTGTAAACCGATCGATCTGCTCCTTCTTTGCAAGCTCCAACTTTTTCTCTCTTTTAGCAATCTCCATCTTCTTATTAACACCATCGTTTTTACTTCTCCTCCCACGTTGCTTCGGTGCCGGTATGCCTCCATGAGAAGCCGAAAGAAATCCATTTTGCTTCATCTCCTTCCAAATTCTTAATGGATCTTTCTCTCCCAATCGACCCGTAGAGCTAGCGCATTCAGAAGAACGCTGTGACTTCAACACATTACGTTTCTTCAAAGGGCGAGCGATTTCGAGGTTTACAGAGCTAGAAACATCTTCTACATTGAGGTCTAAATCAATCCCTCTTGGAGCTAAATGAGTGCCATTATCATTCCTAAACTCGTGTTGTTTTTCAGAAATGTTAGCCAAATCCATATTATCAGAACCTGAACTTTTAGGAACACAAACTTCAGTATTAATCTCCTCAGCCAATCTCATAGGCACACCAATCGCTCGAGGCCTCCGTTCTTCAAACATCTGACATTCATCACTAGCTTCTTTCATTTTCAAACAATTCCCCTGATGAACATTTAATGCTGCCAGACCAGTTTGAGAATAAGATGAACAATCTTGATATGAACAGAAGAGAACAATCCAAAAGGCTATGAAAAGCCATTGAAAATGAACACCCAGAAAGTAAATTACAGAACCAGCAATTTCATACCAAAATTCTAAGAATTTAAGCTCCATTCATTGATTTCAAGAGAAACCCAAAATCAAGATTCAGAAATCCTACCTGGAGAACCACACATTGATCCAGAATCTCGCAATTTTATCCTGTTAAGATCAGCCTCACACTGTTCTTCAAAATTACGGCTACTCCTCTTCTCACCCAAAGTCTAAGACAAGGGGGAAACCGATTCAAACAAGTATAAACTAAAGAAAACTGTAAAACCAAAGAACTCACCTTAGTTTTCGATCTGGGTGATGACGGAAACGGGTCAGAAACGGGTCTGGAATCGCACCGATCATCCATTAGCTTAAAACCCAGTTAAAATCACAGAGAATCGCGTTAAAAAAAATCAAAGAAATGTCATCGGTTGTTCGAATAACGAAGAAATAGGAGCGAATTTTTCAGGCGAGTTCAAATCTTTGGCGCGCAATCCCAAAGTAGTGTAGAAAAGCATGAAAATGGAAGAGGATTAGAGTTGACGAACCGATTAAAGACGTCGTGGGTTAGGGTTTTTTTAAGCTGCAAATCTACAGAATTTGAAATTTGCAAATTTCTTTTAAGATGAGGACAAAAAGAAAGTAATGGCCATTTGAATTAGAGTGATGGGAAGAGAGCGGGATGGATTTTGAAAATAGTGCACCATCGCCAAAATGGAGGGCTCCAATTATTAACGTGTCTTCAATGGAATTTGTTTCTTACAATATATATATATACACCATGCAAGGCCCGCCATGGCAGACACAAGGTTAAACAACAAAAGATCCGATATTTAAACATTCAACAAATAACATAATTAACAAAATGTATAAAGAGAAATGATCCCATATTGAACTATGACAATATCAAATACATTAGAGTTTATAATCAATTGGACAATATCATACGATTCTAAAAATTCATGATTTCAAATATGATATCGAGTCGAATTTTTATCTTAACATATTATTAAATGAAAAGGGCTTTTTGAAAAAGAAAGGAAATGCTATAAGAACAATCTTTTACTTTTTTATCATTTATTTTGATTTCAACTGTAAGAGAGAGAGACATTTGCATATGATTTTGGTAATAAAGAACATATTCCAATTCCAATTTCCATCTGCGCCGCGTTCTTGTGTCTGTTCCATATAAATAAAAAATTCTAACAAACCCAAAAAAGTTCTCTGTGCGCCCAAAAACAAAGCACGAGTATGGAGGGACATGACCCACTTTGATTTCCCAAACAACACCATCAACACCCTCTCTCTGTAAGAGGAAGCTCAAAACCTTCAATTCCATGGAAATCCCTGACCCTTCCAACCAAATGGCTTCCTCTTCCAATCCCACCGCCCCTATTCGCGGTTCATTCCACCGCCGAGCCCATTCCGAGGTCCATTTCCGGATTCCGAGTGATCTCGATCTCGTCTCGGACCCTTTCGATGGCCCCTCCTCTGGATTTGGAGATCTGGGCTTCGAGGATGATCTATTGTGCACCTTTATGGACATTGAGAAGATCGGATCCAAAATCGACAATGGGTCGTCGTCGAAATCTGAAATGGCAGACGGCGGCGGTGCTACGGCGGAGAATGTCGATGGGGAGAAAATCTCCCGCCCGAGACACCGTCATAGCAATTCCGCTGATGGGTCTTCCATTATGGAGTCTATTGAGGCTAAGAAGGCCATGGATCCCGATAAACTTGCAGAGTTGTGGACTATTGATCCTAAGCGAGCTAAGAGGTACTGTACCATTCTATTCTAATGTGCCCTTTTGGTTTTAGGCTCTGTAATGGCAATGTGTCTGTGTAATCTGATCCTTACATATGTTGCTTGCTTGTCGCTTGGACTTTTGCTTCATAGCTGGATGATCGAATTACTGAATGTTGATTTCGTTTGAGTAAATGGGAACTAGTTCAAATTCAGATGGTTGGCCTACAAGTGAAAATCACTATTAATTGGGGAGGAACGTTCAAACTCAGGATCTTCGGATCTGATACCATGTTAAATACCGATGTATGGAGATCGATTTCGTGATCATTAGTTACGAGTCGGGCGGATTTAGCTATATATGAGATTTAGGAGAGATTCTTGTGAGATTAAAGCTTACTAGGTTTGTGACAACCAAATATTGTAGGGTCACTACCTTATGAATCAAAGAAACGGAGAAGAACGATAGGGCTTGTTTGGAATAACTTTCTAACGACCTAAAAAAGTGTTCTTAAGCACTTGGAACGTCATAATATCGTTTATGTCTGATGTTTGGTTGGACATTCTGAGCTTGTTTAACTGTTCATGCAGCTGTCTTTATGAGCATTTCCTGTTTCTAGTTCGTTAAGATATTTGCAGCTGGTTTTATCGTCTTTTCAAAGATAGGGGCGGTAATAGAACCGAACTTCGCTTGCAGGATTTTGGCGAATAGACAGTCTGCTGCTCGGTCGAAAGAGAGGAAAGCTCGCTACATAATGGAGCTTGAGAGAAAAGTTCAAAGCCTTCAAACCGAAGCGACAACTCTTTCTGCGCAGCTCACATTGTACCAGGTTTTAATTTTTTTGCCAAGTTCACGTTGAGTTTTGATTTGTTATTATTTCTAAAGATTTGTGGCTGATGGTTCTTCAGTTCTGTAGGATGCTATTTAGTTAGGCCCGAGCGGTTCGATGTTGAGTCTACGTTTCTTTAGCTACCCTGATAAGATCTTTGGTGGGTGTGGTTATTTGGGCTAGTTGGTTAGAAAGTGATAACCGAACTCGTAGGGCCATCTTTTCAACCGGAGACCTCGATGAAACCACTAGATGTTCTAGTCGTTATACACTTGGTAATTATTCCTCTTGAAATTGTAGACTTTTTTTCGAGGGTTTAGGGCTGAGGGCTTGAGATGTTTAGAGTTGCCCTCTAAGTTCTATGGTTAAAATATGAGATCCCACGTCGGTTGGAGAGGGGAACGAAGCATTTCTTATAAGGGTGTGGAAACCTCTCCCCAACAGACACGTTACAAAAGGAAGACCCAAAAAAGACAATATCTGCTAGCGGTGGACTTGGACTGTTACAAAAAGCTCTAGAAAAACACTTGGATTTTCACAATAAATGGAGTCGGAGATTTTTTCTTTTAGGTGTTTGGTTTTCGGTGTGCCAAATAGAGATGTTATAACGAGATGATCGAGAAGTTCCTCCTCATCCGCCTTTTCGAGAGGAAGGTTTTTGTGGCAAACGGGGTTGTGTGCATCGATGTGAGGCCTTTGGGGCGAGAGGGTACCATAGAATCCTTAGAGGAATCTTTCTAGAGTGTGGTCGAGATAACGGTTCTCTTTGTGCGTCGGTGACATGTTTTCTTCATTCTTTTTCTCTTTGAGCGTCGGTGAAAACGATTCATACTTTTTTTCCTTTGACCATTTCATCTTGTTTTCTTGTTCTTTCTACCAGAGAGATACCACAGGGCTTTCAACCGAAAACACCGAGCTCAAACTTCGCTTACAAACCATGGAACAGCAAGCGCATTTACGTGACGGTATGCATCCACATATACCCCGTCTACGTATTATTAACGACCTAGCCCTCCTCGTTTAGCTTTCAGATGTCCATGAATAATATGATATCCACTTGCTCTCATCTGCTTTAAATTCGCCTACTTTGATGCTCCCTTTGCTAAAACTTATTGTTCTTGAGTAGATGTTTGAATTTAAGAGCTATTGATGATACCTATATTTGGTCATGAGTTTGGTATCATTATACTTCCCCTTAGGTAACAGCAGAAAGTCTTGGCCTTGGGCCAGCTTTTATTGTGCATTACTCCTACTTTTCCTTTACCATTGAACGAAAAATAACGTGACGACGTTTTCTAAAATACAGCTCTTAACGAAGCATTGAAAAAGGAAGTCGAGCGCCTTAAGATTGCGACCGGGGAACTAATGACAGCTACAGATTCATATAACTTCGGAATGCTTCAAGTTTCACATCCCCAATCTTGCTTTCAGCCCCAACCGCAACCCGAACGACACAACCCGCAAAGGACTCAAAGACCCCAAGTTCATCCATTCCATTCTAGTTTACCAAACCCGCATCAAGCTATGTTCGTTGCATCCCACCAACCACACGCCTTGACAGAAATGTTTCAGCAGGATCCTATCAGCCGATTGCAGGGTCTCGATATCGGTAGCCAAGGCGCAGAAATATAGCCCGAAACCTCCTCCATATCCATTTGTGAAAGTAGCAGCACATTTTAACCCAATTTTTTCGCCAACCTACGCATCGACCTCCCCGTAACGAAAAAAAAGGTGGCTTGTTCATAGATTGACCCTGTTAACAGACAATCTTTTTCCACATTCATATGTCGTTCGTTCGTTCCTTCGTCATACTCGACGGGATAGAAAAAATCATTCTTGTGATCGAAAGATAAGCTCTCTTGGTTGAATCTCTGTTTCATACTCCCATTTACTGTCACTCTTGATCCTCTTTCAAGCAATTCATCATGTTCTTCATTCTTTATTAAGCTCAGCTCCAGTTTTTGTTTACATTGCTCTGTTTTGTTGTTGTTATTATTATTATTGCTACTATTATTATTGTCCACGTTTTAAGGATCATGGGGTCCCTCATGGGGCTGCCATTAAAGGGCACATGGTAGGCCACTCATCCAACAGCCCTTAAATCTGCTTCAAAGGGAAAACCTCATGTGACTGACATATGTGGCTGCTACTCTTAGGCCCATTTCAATAATGACTTTCTTCACCATCGCTAAACTTACCCGTTCAATTTTTAATTTCGTGTTCAATAAATTGTAACTGTTATGACGTAACAACGTTAACTATATTCGTACAAGTACAAAATGGCAACAGCTGAAGGCGCGAGCTATTTGTCGGTATCTATATTCAAAGTTCGTTCAATCGAGCTTCGATTTGCTTTCAAAGCGACTTATAATTAATGAAAAAGCACTTTTTGAGATGATGAAAAGGGCCTTTAAAATGGGTGTGTGCCGAACAGTAATTCGGTCTCTTTTTGTACAATTGACGGCCACACCACACCACACCTCGTTTCTTCTCATCCATTCATTTTCCAACACATCTACGTGCCCTTCTAACACATTGTAATAGTCTAAGTGCACCGCTAATAGATATTGTCTACTTTGGCCTGTATCATCGTCAGTTTCACAATTTTAAAACACGTCTACTAGAGAAAGGTTTCTACACCAAAAAAATGTTTCGTTCCCTTCTCCAACTGACGTGGGATCTCACATAACGTATATTATTAAGAAATAATAAAATGGTATATCAAACTGACAAAACTAAATAAAAGTTTGATTGAAGAAAAAAAAAGCAAAACTTTACAAAGTTTATATAGAGACAAAATCAAAGATTTTGTTTCAAAATAAATAAATTAAATTATTGACTTAAAAAAAGAAAATAAAGAAAAATAAATAGATTTTTTATTTTTTTTATCTTTGGTAAAAAATGAATTTTCTTCACTGAATTAATTTATTATCTACGATTACGGCGGTTATTTTATGGTAACCGACACACATATGAACTTTATTTATTTATTATTATTTTTTTTAATTTATAAAAAAATATTAATTTTAATCTTGGTATGAAATGAGCCAGAGTTATCGGTGCATTAATTTAGGTTTGGAAAGGTCAAGTCTTATGGATTACGCAAAGATATTAACAAATTATAATATTCTTTAAATTATATTTTATTGTTATTTCATGGTACAAAATATATTTTAAAATAATAAATTTTTAATATTTTTTTCATAATTAAATATTGATTGAGTTACGGGAAAAAGAAGGTGCACATTGTTAATATAAATCACAAAGACCACTCTCGTTTAGATGTACTATTCCTTTCAAAATTATACTGATATTTATGTAATAACTAACTTTTCGGTATCAAATACATTCAGAAATATATATCTTGACTTTTTTTTTTGTCAAAAAATATATATATATATAGTTATTAATGTGACAAATTTAATAAGATGATAATAATGATTGGGTTTAGTTAAATTATTATTTTTTATTATTATTTCCATGGATTTTTTTGTTTAAATTTGATAAAGAATTTTGAGCCATTTATTGGTTGACTTTCAAATATGCTTTTTATGATATATAATTAAGTTCAAAAGTGGAGTTAAAACATAATTTAGTAAGAGATTAAAATATTTTACTTCAATTTTTTTTTTTTAAATATAAAATTTCTGACTATTGTTAATTTAAGCATAGTTCATCCAACCATTTAAATTAGATATTAATTATAATCTAAAAATGTTACAATTCTATGAGACTAATTTCATAGCTCATCAACTGCTATCCAAAAATATCACAGTTCTATCAACGAAATACTAGTTACTATCGAAAGTGTCGCGATTTTATTAGACTAATTCTATAGTTCATCAACCGACACTAATTATTATCTAAAAGTGTGGTAGCGTCGTATTTGGTCTCTCCAATTACCATCTACAACTAAGGAGAGAGGTGATGAGTGGGGCCTGAGGTTCATAGCAGAGCTTTGAGAGCCCTATCCCAAACATTTGCATGTGCTCTTACGATCCCCTCGTAAATGGGTTCAACCAAAATTTAAAATTTAAAAAATTTAAAAAAAATTAAAAAAATTAAAAACTAATTTTTTGGGTTTGAAATTGTTCTAAATTTATGTGATTTTTCTTCTCTGTTTCCAATGCAAGCCTCTTTGATTTTGAATATCACACACATGGCCTGTTTCCTCTTTCTCTATAAATCTCCCTTTCTTCCCTTCTATACCCACAAACCCTCATGGCTTCTTCTTCACCATTTCCCTCTCTTCTTCTCCTTCCTTTCTTCCTCTTCCACCTCTCTTTTCCCTCCGCCTCCGCCGACTACGGCGGCTGGGAGAGCGGCCATGCCACCTTCTATGGCGGCGGTGACGCCTCCGGTACTATGGGTGGAGCATGTGGGTATGGCAACTTGTACAGCCAAGGGTACGGCACCAACACTGTGGCGCTGAGCACAGCGCTATTCAACAACGGCCTTAGCTGCGGCGCATGCTACGAAATGACTTGCACAAATGACCCAAAATGGTGCCTACCTGGCACCATCAAGGTCACTGCCACCAACTTCTGCCCCCCCAATTTCGCCCTCCCCAATAACAACGGCGGCTGGTGCAACCCTCCCCTCCAGCACTTCGACATGGCCGAGCCCGCCTTCCTCCAGATCGCTCAGTACCGCGCTGGAATCGTCCCCGTCTCCTTCCGAAGGTAAATCGTATTAGATCTCCACAATGGTATGATATTGTTCATTTTATACTGACATGTTTTTATGTGGGCCCTTGTACAGAGTGTCGTGTGTGAAGAAAGGGGGAGTGAGGTTCACAATTAACGGTCATTCCTACTTCAACCTTGTCCTGATCACGAACGTGGGCGGGGCGGGGGACGTTCACTCCGTGTCCATAAAGGGGTCACGAACGGGATGGCAAGCGATGTCACGAAATTGGGGGCAAAACTGGCAGAGCAACAACTATTTGAATGGGCAAGGGCTCTCCTTTCAAGTCACACTCAGCGATGGCAGCACTCTCACAGCCAACAATCTGGTCCCTTCCAATTGGCAGTTTGGCCAAACCTTCGAAGGCCCCCAATTCTAAACATTACAACACACAAACCTTTCCTTTTCAAGTTTTTTTCGAAAAAAAGGAACAACCTTTAAATTTCCTGTTTTTTTTTTTTTTTTTAAAGAAGCCTCCGGTGAGTGTCCGGCGGCGGCGGCGGCGGTGATGGCGGTAGGGATAGAGAAGGGGGGTATGCTGTATGAAATTATTGCCTTGTAATGGCACCTCTATTGCTGTGGTGTTATAATCAGGCACCCGCTAGGCTTTTACACTCTCATATATATATATATATATTATATATATATGATATATAATGATAATGATTATATAAATAATATTTAAAATTTAAAATGCATTTTTCGTTGGTAAATTGTCAATTTCATTTATTTTTATTATTTTTCTATCATTGTCAAAATAACATGGCTTTAAATATTTGTACATTAATGCAATGATCATAAGAGTTTTTTTTTTTAATATAAAAAATATTAATTTTTAAAGGGTATTATTTTATACTTTTAAATGATAATTATATGAGTCGATAAATCTTTTGAAAAATTCATTTTTATTCGACTATTTTTATTGTTAATAGAATTTATCTCATAATTTTATAAATAAAAGGCCTAAATATTCAAATTTTAAAGTTAGAATGATTGATATTCTAAGGTTAAAATTGATAAAACTAGAAAATTTAAAATTTAAAATTATTAAAATTGAAAAATAAAAGGACTAAAATGATATAATGATATGTAACTATTTGAAATAATTTCAAAGATTTAGGGTTGAAATGAAAATTTTGAAACGATAGGGACATAATTTAAATTAAAAGAACTCAATGCAGGAAGTTCATAAATATTTTATATAATTGAGCAAATATTTAATTCTAAAACTTGACGAAGGGGTGTAATGTATAAAACTGAAAATTTGGAGGGGTCATTGTACTAAACCTTAAGTTAAAAGGGTATTTTTGCAAATTTTCTTTTCTCTTTGTTGGTTGTGCTCGGCGGGACTGGCGATTTATATAATGCGTTTGCCGGTTAAAAGCTCCGAACCATTGCTTAACATTTAACTGCAAAAACCCTAATCGGCTGTTTCTTCTCTCTCTCTCTCTCTGCTTCTCAAGACCTAAAGCTTTGAAACAATGGTAAGATCATTCGCCCATTGCTCTTTTCTCTGGATATTCTTGTTGTAAATCGTTCTCTGTTCATCTTTTTACCACTGGTTCTTCCAGACTTTCAAGCGCAGGAATGGCGGACGTAACAAGCACGGTCGTGGACACGTTAAGTTCATCCGCTGCTCCAACTGCGGCAAGTGCTGCCCCAAGGTTATTCTTGTACTCATCTTTCTCCGCAGTTCTTGCATGAATATATAGATAGTGTTATGGCGGGAGTCAAATCTCTATGGCGCGCAAATGTTTCCGGCGAAATTTGGTCCTTTTGTGTTTAATTTAGTTTTTGATTTTCTGATTGAGTGCAATGCTGGTGTATTTATTGTTTTGTTGATCTATCCATTGCGAGCGAGCCAAAGTACAAGTGTCCGCCACGTCCAGGGGATATGATTTTTTATGTACAATGTTAGTATGTCTATGAGTTTTTTATTCTTAGTTTGCGTTTTTTTCTCGATAAGTTAAAGAGCTAGATTTGATAATTTTGCTACATTTTAAAATGCTCTTCGATGAAACACTTCAGTAGCATTCTTTTTTCCAGAATGTGGGGAAAATGTTTCGTTAAAATTACAATTCCTGTAAGTTTTCTTAAACTGAAAATCAGTGCTTATGGCTTATCCGATGAGGTGTGCCTGGAGGCAAGATTCTAACTTCTCGAAACTTATGGCTTCTTTGGACCATAAGAGGTTTGTACCTCTCGTACGGGAAGCTTGAGCTTCTCTGAAAGAACACTAAGGCTTAAAGTCTTTACAATTCTTAAAAGGATTAGAAGAATTATAGTTAGCCCCAATTTTTCAAAAATAATAAAGGTTCGAATATGTATGTAATGCTAATAAATAAGTTGTGGCAATTCTACCACTTAGTATTTGACTATCTAAGCTTCAAACACATTGTAGTTCGGGACAAAGTGACTTTTGAGTGTTCATTGACTATTGAACCACAGCAATTCAATTATACTTTAGCAAGAGGTGAGAAGATGATTAAATCTAACTTCATGAGTTTTGATTGATGAGAATAGGACAAGGCGATCAAGAGATTTCTTGTGAGGAATATTGTTGAGCAGGCTGCTGTGAGGGATGTCCAAGAAGCCTGTGTCTATGATCGTAAGTTATTCTGTCCATTCATACTATCGTTTTGTTTACTTCATATATCAACGATGTCTTTATTCAGTGTCTAATATAGTTTTTTGTTTTCTGTACAGAATACACTCTACCAAAGCTTTATGCCAAGATGCAATACTGTGTTTCCTGTGCTATTCACTCACATGTTGTGAGAGTTCGATCTCGTACTGACAGAAGGAATCGGCAACCACCACAGCGCTTCCTCAGACGCAGAGTTAGTCTTTGCATAAAATATTTTTAACTTTGATTTAAAATGAAAAGTAACCATATTAACTTCGATTTAAAATGAAAAGTGACCATATTAACTTTAATTTATAATGAGTTGATCTTGGCATAAAATATTTATAGCTTTGAGTCATCATGAAGTCACAATGTTCACCGTGAATTTGATGAAGTTTGTTCATCTTTATTTACTCTTATTATTTGATGCTCTTAAATTTTTATGATGGGCAGCGGAAAGAGTATGTGCATCATAATGTTGTTGCTTCTCTATTATCATTGATGGATATGTGAAACTCTTCATAGGATCCAGCCACAATTTTTAAAAGATTATTTAATATGGAGACTTCTCGGAGACTTTTGCATTTGGTACTTTGTGTTCGCATGCTTGTTATCAAATGAATCCACGAATCATTGTATTTTTAACAACTTGGTCAAATGGTTCCCCTACACTTGTTGCAGTTTGACATGTCAAGCTCCTTAATTGGATTATGTATCATCTGTCTGTCTAATACTTTGATTCAGCAGCCATACTTGGAGTGGCCTCTGATTCTTTGTTACCTTATTCTATTTGTGGTTGTTTCAGGATGATCAGCCAAAGCCAGGTCAGCCAGGTCAGCCAGGCCAAGCACCTCGTCCTGTTGGAGCTGGAAATCCTGCTCGTGTGTAAGGAAGTCTTTTTATGGCTTTTATAAGAAATTCGTAGGAATTTTGTTAATAGTCACTCTATTATAGTTGGGTTTTATCTCCTGTGGATGAAAGTGAATTTTAGAATCAAATGGAAACTTACCCGACAAATCTGCAACTTAGAAGGAGCTACAAACCATGTTTATTGAGTTAATTTAATTGTTTTTCTTTTCAGTTTATTGTTTAGATTGGCTGTTCTCTTAATTAGTCATTTTACCATGCTCGAAACCTGACATGCTGCCCTCCCTCCATTAGTGATATCATTTGGAAGGGCGCTAAAATTAAATTCATTTTCCAAGATTATGGTATCAGTCCAGAGAGTGTTAAAACATTGATATAATCAAATTTACCATAACCCATTTGGTTAAACTTTTAGGTTGATTGGTGGTTAAGCAGAGTTGATTGGATTAGCGTATGATAAAGCAAACACTACGTGTTAGTCCCTATCCACACCATAAGAACGAAGAATATATGCTATATGTGTTTATAATAATAATAGAAAAGGTAATAAAATAATAAAATAATTTATCACTAGGATGAATAAATAGGGGAGGGCATTGAGTATTTTTGTAAGGCAATCTACTTGTGAGAGAGAGTTTTGAAAGCATTGAAACCATGGCTCTTGCTGGAAAGTTAGTGAGTGAAGTAAAAATAAACGTAGCAGCTGAGAAATACTACAAAATCTGGAAACACGAAGTTTCTCATGTTCCCAAGATTTGTCCAAAATACATCCAAAAAGTTGAAGTTCATGAAGGGGATTGGGACAGCCATGGCCATGGCTCAGTCAAGATCTGGCATTACTCTATCGGTATGTACAAGTATTACCATTTTTGTTTTTATTTTCATTTGCTTTCATGAATGCCCTCTAGCTCCTAAGTAATTGACCTCTTTTTGTTCATGTGATTTGTTAAGACGGTAAGGCTGGGTTTTTCAAAGAACGAGTGGAATTCGATGATAAGAATATGGCAATGCTTTTGGTTGGATTGGATGGAGATATGTTCGAGCATTACAAATCCTTCAAAGCAACGTATAAAGTTGTGCCAAAAGGACCAAACCATTGTCTGGTAGTTATGATACTGAAATATGAGAAACTACGTGCTGACTGTCCTTCTCCTTACAAGTATATTGATCTCATGAATGACCTCACCAAGAGCCTTGAATCTTACCTTCAGTAATAATCTATCTATACGCATAGATTTGAGCTTTGTTTCCCCTCTTTCACTCTAAGCTTATGGGTTATGTAATACTAATTGTAATAGTAACAAATAAATAATGGTCACTCTCATGTAAAGAGGGATGAACTTTGAGAGTACTATGTTTGCTTAAATATATAATATGTTATGTTTGGATATGTGTCAGTTTTTATATATTTTCGTGTCCCCTAAAGTTTAAGATATCTAATCGTCCAAACTTTTACATCTTTCCCTTATAACTTTCTTATGTCGGTGTCGATTGATTGATAAATAGTTAGGATTTTTCTTGTGAAGAATTTCTATTTTATGAGCTTGTATATGAGCTTGTAAGACTTTAATAAAGAAAAGGAAATAAGCTATGTTTGTGTAATAAGTGGCGTTGACTTATGTTTAAGTGATTGGGCAGCAGATGTATCTTTATCTTTAGATTGAAGTTTCAAACCGTTGATTTTTTAGTTGAGATTATAATAACTTAACTAGCTGAATGAGTTCAAATTAATGTCTTTAATCACTTTGATGCCTATTAATTTCATGGTTAAAATCAATTTATAACCCTAATTTCAAGAATTATTTATTTGATTCCAACATTTAATCGTAATTCCTGCATTTAAATTCTTTTTATACACTTACGAAAGTAAGGACCCGATGACAAGACTAAAAAAAATTTAAAGAGTATAATTTTATTTTTTGCCTCATAATTTTATATAAATTTCTTTTTAATAAAAAAAAGCTCAATATATTTTATTAGTCATGTTTTGATCGTGATCGAAATTATTCTTCCTGATCAACTTCTGACAAGTTGTGTAATATTTATTAGATTCTTTTAGGGAATAATCCTTAAATAACCCAATTTGTTATTACCTTTTCAAAAAATTAATAAACATATCCCCAACTTCATTAAAATATTTAAATTTGAAAAAGTTTCTATATTATTCTTAAACTTTAAAAAATATATACAATAAGATATTATTACTATTAATTTTGGATGAAAATCATCCATACTTTATTTTAAAAATACACTTTTAACTTTCAATAAATAACTTTGGATGATGTTTAAAAATTATTCTTAAATTTTAATCTTGCTTCAAAAATATCTTTAAATTAATTTTTTTTAAAGTTAAAAAATACCCTTCTTTTTTATATTATGTTTAAAAAATACCCATAAAATTTTAAAAATAACATTAACACTCTCAACTTTTATAAAAGAAAATGTTCAAAAAAGTTCTTACGTTCATTGAACTGGACCACACCTCATAGAGTATCTCTTTTTGTAATATTATATTTAAAAGTTTTAAGATTATTTTTGAAATAGAATATTTAAGGTAAGGGTATTTTTTAAAAAAAAAAAAAAAAAAAAGTTAAAATATTTTTGAAATTTTTAAAAAACTTTACGAGTATTTTAGTTTCTAAAAAGATTAAAATCAAATATTTTAAAAAAGAGGATTTTTGAAACTTCTGAAAATTCACAAATATATATTTTTTTAATTTAAAGATATTTAAAAAATATATATTTAAAAAAAATGTAAGAATATTATTGAAACTTTTTAAAATATTTTCTTCCAAAAAAAAATAGAGAGTTCTAGAAGTATTTTTATTAATTTAGATATATATATATATATATATATTCTTTTTCTTTTCTAATTTACATTCAAAATTAATTTTTGTAGAAATTTGTTTTGAGAAAGAAAACTAATTAAAAGAAATATTTAATTTTTGAAAAATAGGGTAACCCGATTTCAAAGTTAAAAGATATTGTTTTTATTTGTAAGTAAACTTTATTATTATTCCT
Source organism: Cucurbita pepo subsp. pepo (assembly GCF_002806865.2). Lineage (NCBI taxonomy): Eukaryota > Viridiplantae > Streptophyta > Magnoliopsida > Cucurbitales > Cucurbitaceae > Cucurbita > Cucurbita pepo. Next base: position 530,269 of record NC_036638.1, read on the forward strand.
TTTTTGTCCGTTTTAAGATATTTCTATTTCTTAATTTTTTTTTAATAATAATTTTTTCTTTATTCCATGAACATATTCTCGATCGTGTTCGAAACGTTTCGTGCATTTTTCTCTAAAGCCTAAAACTTTATCCTTGTCTCAATATTTTATAATATATATTTTTCTCTGTCATAAAACTCTTTTAACTCAATATATATATATATATATATATTTTAATATACGATTGAGTTTTTTAGCTCATCTAGGTACCATAAATACAATGACAAGAAATTAAAGATCGAGAATTCAAAATCCAATCGAACAGATAAGGAAATTCCTCCCCCGATGTGCTAGCTTGACTTCTTGACAGTCTATAGTCAGAGACCATCTATGTTATAACAATAGGCCGAACATATATGATAATCAAAAGAATGAAGTTCAGAAGAAATATATTATAACTTAATTAGAATCTTTAAAAGATGGTAATTAATATCCTACGTAGATTAAGATATATATCAATTGTATCAACCTATTATAGAAGGAGACGTGTTAAAAGGAGTAAAATAAATTAATTAAAAATTTGTACGATTTTATTAAAAAATTATTAATATTGTTTATACTTATTATTTATAATATGCCTTGCAAATTAAATTAAAATTTAATTGATTATTAATAATTTTGCTTAATAAAAATAAACTATTTTGAAGTTAATTAATACAATAAAATTCTTACAAGTAATTATGAGAAATAAAAATATATTATTTAAAATTATGATAACATTCTCTATCTTAATTTATTTTATTTTAAATTATTGTAATTAATAAATCAGTAATAATGTACTTAAATATATAATAATTTATTTTGACAAAAAAAAAAATTATTAAATAAAAAAATTACTTATTTATAAAATTTATTTCAAAACAATTATTTTTATGAATGATATTTAAGGTAAAGTTTGATGAGGTTAAAAGGGACATTTAATAGAGGTCGTTAAGGCGGCAGGCAAACAGTGAAATATTATTTTCTTTGCTTTAATTATTAGAAATTAGACAGCCAATAAATAAGTATCCACGTGGATTGAAATGATTTGGTTTGGGATAAATATAATAATTTTATAGTGGCTGATTAACATGCACCGTCATCCTCAATCCTCCAAATCTTTAACAAACTTCATTAAAAACTCCAAAATGTCCCTGTCCTTGTTGCATGCATAATCACGTCATCCATATATCATAATTCCATTCATAACTTTACCTTTTAATTATAAATAAATAAATATGAGCTTTACGATGTGTCAATTGTCTCAAGAACTAACACATCGTAATTGTACTCGTTGGACATTCACAGTGATGGAATGATCGAGAGTCCTTCGGTGGAGAAAATAAAGGGTTGTAGGGCGTAACAAGTGCTCGTGCTTCGTAACAGGGTGAGGATATGAACAAAGAAGAGGGTTTTACGTAGGTGGTCACTCGACTATTGAACGGTGCAAGAAGCTGATGATAATAACTCGAAACTAAATTACAAAAACCCTAAAGTCAACTTTAGCTCTACAAAGATCAGAATTTGAATAGATATTTTGGAGGAAAGGGTACACAATAGACGATGGTTTACTTTTTGGTGTGGCCGAAAGAAAAGACATGCATAAGAATGAATCTCATTTGTTTCTTCTTATAAACCCTAATCATCATAACCTTCTCCCTTTCCCCACCAAAAAGAAAGAGAAAACATTTAGAAAAAAGGAAGGCAAAAGTGGGAAAAGAAAAGGAAGGTTGGTTGCGTGGTTTAAATTTGATGGAATTAGAGGACATCGTAACAGGGTAAGTTGCTATCATACGAGCTCGTGTCGTCGTTAGCCTCACGATTTTAAGCTCATCGGTAGTAGATATTGTTTTTTTGGCCCGTTACACAGTTTTGAAACGCTTGACCAGTGCCTCACACAGGTGATTGACTTTGATACTATTTGTAACAGCTCAAGCCTACCATTAACAAATATTATCTGTTTTAGCTCGTTAAGTATTGTCGTCAGTCTCACGATTTTAAAACACGTTTGCTAGGGAGAGGCTTTCATACTCTTATAAAGAACGGTTCGTTTCTATCTTCAATAGCTGTGAAATCTCACACTTCCACCTACTAATACTCAAACAAAAGGCGTAATTGAACCCAATAAAGTAATAAGACAAAGAGAAGCAAAATGTGGTCAAACTCTATCATTACTTTCACCATTAGTGTTCCTCTGTTTTCTAATGTCCATGAGTGAAAGAAAGAGGAGAGAGAATGAGATGATAATCGAGAGAATGAAAACTGTGTTCTATAATATTGTATACAGAGACGTTCATTTAACTTACAGGTCTTTTAATGAGACGGGAAATTTCAGTGTTAAAAGAGAATTTTCCGTCCTGAGCTAAATGGAAACAGGGACGAGATTGCATTCCTTGTTTCGAGCTGCCCTACCTATTTCACTCTTTTATATAAATATATAATAACTTAGGGTAAACGAACGAAAGAACGAAAAAACGAACAGTATTTATATAATTAAATTAAGTTTAGAAAGCACAATGAATGGAATGAAGGACCCACTTGAAGATCCTAATAAATACACCATCTTCATCCTTGTTCCTCATCATGATCCTCTCTATAAAACCACTTTACCATCCCCCATTTTCATCTCCAAAAGGAACAAAAGCAAACCCACTTCTCTCCTCCTCCATACCCAAAGCCTCCAACATGGCTCATCCCAACATCATCAGGATCAGAGCCCTTCTACTTCTTGCCCTCACCGTCTTCGTCTTCGCTGCTCGAGTTTGCAACGCTGCCTGCCGTCCACCGTGCTATGGCGTGGCTGTCACCACAGCTCAAGAACATGATGAAGACATGGAAGAGGGAGCTTTGGATGATGAAACAAAGGACAATGATCCTTACCGAATGTATGGTGATGTTCCAAGCCCCGGTGTTGGTCACTGAAAAAGCTTCAATTTTTCAGATCTATATATCTATATATCTATATATATCTATATATATCTATATATATACAGACATATATATATTTATATATACACGGTGTTTGGGAGATTTGCAGATTTGGAATAATCTTTGTATTTATTTTTTCTACCTCTCCTTTTTCTTCAATTTTTGTGGGGTTTTGGTGAAATTATTACAGTTCATGTTTTAGTGTAAATTAATAAATGAATACAGTGGTTTGTTATATATTNTTTTTTTTTTTTTTTTTTTTTTTGAACTTTTTTTGAAATGGGGAACAACAGTTAGATCGGTTGCTTGACAAGTTTTGACTTGTCGGTTGACTTGCTGGCAATGTTAAAAGACAACCGTCGATATTTGATGATAAGATACCTACGGTCGTTGTATCTTTGAAAGCAAAGAGCTTATTTAAGGTAGCAATTTGAACCACTCCCACTCAGTTTTATATTGTATAAATAGTTAAGGTTACGTTTTCTCGGAGCTATTTGGAGCCTCATCCATAACAAGTTTCTTATTGTTATCACAAATGACCTAAGACATAGGTTTAAATTAATATGAGCTATTGGGTCGGCTCGTGTTCGTAACATGGTCCTCTAAAATGATACCTACCATCTTTAATGAAGTTCTAAAGTTGAGTATCGGGCCACACGTATGACATACACATTATTGTTAAACTTGCATGGATCTTTCAACTTTTTAATACATATGAGTACTCACTATTGGTACCGCTCTTTTAATAATATACTTTATGTATATATCGACCCCATCTTTTCATGTCAAAATCAAATATGCAATGGACTTGCCTATGACTTTATTTAAGAGAGAGTAGCATTTGATTGTATAACATCATATAATAAATTTAATTTGACATATTTTTATAGGAAGAAAATGATAAAGATATTAAATATTAATATGATTTGATAAAACTCTTATAAATTCTTTTTTTTTTATGTATATAAATATATAATAATAATAATAACTTTGTCGAATTTTACTCACTAAAAAAATTATTTGCGAAAAAGTCATTTTCTAATGGGCCTAATGGGCCATGAGTCCCCAATTCATTTTCTATTCCTGGCCCATTGGGATCTTGGCCCATTACTAATTTATGGTTTTACTCTACCCTAATTAAATGTTTTTTTTATGTTTTCTTACTTAAATTAGAATTTATTTATCAACATAATCAAGGTTTGAACTCAATTATTATGATTTTTTTTTAAAATTTTGGTAGGATTTAAATTCATTTTTTCTAAAATTTAGGTCTTTTTAATGTTTTTTTTTTCCTTAAGTGGTTTGATTAATTTTTATTGAATTTATCTTTACTTTTTCCCCCCAAAAAGCCTTCTTGTCTGTGAGCCACATTCACCATTCCCAAAGCTTTCAAAATATAAGCCCAAAAGGGGGAAAAGAAAAAAAAAACTGACATCGCCATCATCAAGCCCATCACCATTGAAGAACAACTCAGAAGCTTTATGTATATCCAAAAATGGAGGTTCTGATTAAGTGGGTGATCAACATCACCACCAAAAGAAAGATAGAAGCTAGAGAGTTTCAGCAAAGTAAAACTTAAAAAATGGTGGAACACTGAAACGAAGAAGGGCATTGAAACAAGCATTTGATGTAATAAAGGGCATGTTCTGCACGATCTTCCTCAATCTTTGGACGGGTAGGCCTTGATTTCNAAAAAAAAAAAAAAAAAAAAAACTAGAAGAGAGAGAGAGAGAGAGAGAGAGAGAGGAGAGAGGAGAGAGAAACGGACGTTTTGGTGGACGCTTCGTTTGTGTGAGACTAATTTGCAACTGTCATGAGCTCACGTGATCTTCTTTCCTTTTCATTCTGCCATTTCTGATTCCCACTTCTTCTTTATTGTGAGGAGGAATTTCAGACGCCATTGAAGGAGAAGCTTGTTTTCTTCTCTTCTCTGAAGAACAGAGGCTAACACTAACAGTGAGTTTTCTGTTTTACCAACTGGAAAGAGAGAAGTTGCTTAGAATCTTGTCATGTAATGATGAGGGCCCATCATCTCCATTCTGCATTTATGAGCCCCTTTGCCAAAATATCCTTAATATACAAAAACTACTCTGTTTTTGAGTTTTAATGGCGGTCCTGATATAGATATCAAGTGGGTTTACTGAAAAGTGAGGGATATAACTGATATAACTTTTCTTTTCGTATCTTATCTCCATTTGCAGGTGAATGAGGGGTTTTCTGTAAGCTCTTTTTTCTTCTTTTTCCTTTGAATTTCATTTAGATCTACAGCTAACTGAGCCCCACATCAGGATTTAGCTTGAAGATCGAGATAAAGAACCTATGGATCTTGAGCATGGAAACTGTTGGGACACTGACAAGGTTTGTGTTCAATCGACTCACTGTGCTTCAACTTCACTTTCTTTCTTCATTTCTAGAAACACCCAGTTGTTGAATCGGCTCTAATTTTGGGTTTCTTTCAGAAGGGTTCTTGGAGAACGGTTCTTGTATTGGCCTATCAAAGTCTTGGCGTCGTCTATGGCGATTTGAGCATCTCTCCGCTCTACGTTTACAGAAGCACTTTTGCTGAAGACATCCAACATTCAGAGACCAATGAAGAAATCTATGGTGTTCTGTCATTTGTCTTCTGGACTCTCACTATTGTCCCCCTTTTCAAATACGTCTTCGTAGTTCTCAGAGCGGATGACAATGGTGAAGGTAAGAAGAAGAAGAAGCAGATGTGCTTAGAATTGAAAAAGAACCAATACCCAGATGATGAATTGCTTTCAAATCGCCATTGCAGGTGGGACTTTTGCTCTGTACTCGTTAATTTGCAGACATGCCAAAGTGAGCCTTCTTCCCAACAGACAAGTAGCAGATGAAGCACTTTCCACTTATTTACTTGAACATCCACCGGAGAAGAAGAAGCAATCGAAGGTTAAATTGCTGCTGGAGAAGCACAGTGCTCTGCACACTGCCTTGTTGATTCTTGTTCTTGTTGGGACTTGTATGGTGATTGGAGATGGGCTTCTCACTCCAGCCATTTCTGGTACTGTTCTTCATCTTCTTCTTTTTCCATTTTCTTTCAGTCCATTCAAGCATTTGATTGTTTTGGTTTTGGTTTTTGTTTTGTCCAGTTTTCTCAGCTGTTTCTGGACTTGAGTTATCCATGACCAAGGCTCACCATCAGTGTAAGCACCTTTTTGAGAAAATGAGTTTAAGCTTAGTGTCCTCCTACTGAAGATTTAACATCCTATTAGCAATCATCAGTGGAACAAGAGACCAAACATGTCAAAGAAAAACAAAAGACCAAACATCGAGGACTATGATTTTTTTGGTGTACCTCTGACTATTTGTAGATGTTGTAGGAATGTTGGACTTGGTCAAATAACATTAGGACAAACTGTTCATGGACTTGGTCAAATAACATCAGGACAAGCTGTTCATAAAAGCTATGAGTGTATTAATAATCTATGAGCTATACATGTTAACATGTTTAACATTACATATTATATAGCTCAATACAAGTTATATAGCTAAAATCAGGAGGTTACCTTTGTGCAGATGCAGTGGTTCCAATCACATGCTTTATCTTGGTTTGTCTATTTGCACTTCAACACTATGGCACGCATCGTGTTGGCTTCTTCTTCGCTCCCGTTGTATTGATATGGCTACTCTGCATCAGTACCCTTGGCATATACAATATTATACAATGGAATCCACATGTTTATCAGGCTCTTTCTCCGTATTACATGTTCAAGTTTTTGGAGAAGACAAGGAAGAGCGGTTGGATGTCATTGGGCGGAATATTGTTGTGCATAACAGGTAAGATTAATACATAGAATGCTTATGAGGTTTTGCGGGCTTATCATTGGTTTCCTGTGCTGGAAAGCCAAAACAAATTTTGATTGAATTGCAGGCTCAGAAGCAATGTTTGCTGATCTTGGTCACTTCTCATACACTGCAATACAGGTTATTCAGTTTTCAATGGTTTCTTAAGTTCTAACTTTCCTTTTCAGTTGGTTCAAAACATGGATAGAAATCATTCTCATAAACAAATGGACTGACAATCCTGCTCTGTCCTGTCTGCCTCACCTCCCTTCAGATTGCTTTCACCTTTCTGGTGTATCCAGCGCTCATATTGGCATACATGGGCCAAGCTGCTTATTTATCTCAACATCACACCACCACCAACAACATTGGCTTCTACGATTCTGTTCCAGGTATCAATCACTGATAAAAGAATCTCCAAGCTATCATTCTAGAAGTAGTGTGATGTTCTTCAACTGTTTCGATTCCTTGCGAGCTATTTTTAGGAGACTACTGATAATGGCTTTTGGAAACAGAGAGTGTGAGATGGCCAGTGCTTATAATTGCCATACTTGCATCAGTAGTTGGAAGCCAAGCAATCATCAGTGGAACATTCTCCATTATTAACCAGAGCCAGTCCCTTGGGTGCTTCCCTAAGGTGAAGGTTGTTCATACTTCTGATAAGATCCATGGCCAAATCTACATTCCGGAGATCAATTGGGCTCTTATGATTCTCTGTGTTGCTGTTACCATTGGATTTAGAGACATAAAACACCTCGGAAATGCATCGGGTGAGTTAGTCGCTATCCATACTTCATTTTCAGACGTCTTAAGCTCGGTTTTGCCCACTTGAAATACAAATATTCCATTCCTAACAATCTTGTTCGCAAACTTTCCACACCGATACCGTAATTACCAAGTGTTGCAGACTCTTGCTCCATTCTTCCTGATTGCCTATGATAGATATTAGCTTGCTTCAAAGTTTAAAAAGGACGGTCGAAACCATAAAGTACTGATAGCAGTTGGCCACTTATTTTTACTTTGCAGGTCTAGCTGTAATGACTGTGATGCTTGTGACAACATGTCTTACATCTTTGGTGATTGTTCTCTGTTGGAACAAAACTCCCCTTTTGGCTCTCTCCTTTTTGATCTTCTTTGGGTCTGTTGAATTGCTCTACTTCTCAGCTTCACTGACCAAGTTCAGGGAGGGCGCTTGGCTCCCCATTCTTTTAGCTCTGTTCCTCATGACCATTATGTTTGTTTGGCACTATGCAACCATCAAGAAGTATGAATATGATCTTCACAACAAGGTTTCATTAGAATGGTTGCTAGCATTGGGACCAAGCCTTGGGATTGCTCGCGTCCCTGGCATCGGATTAGTCTTCACTGATCTCACCTCTGGTATTCCTGCGAACTTCTCCCGGTTCGTCACTAACCTCCCAGCATTTCATCGCATCCTTGTCTTTGTGTGTATAAAGTCAGTACCAGTTCCTTTTGTACCTCCTGCTGAGCGGTATCTTGTTGGACGAGTAGGCCCAGCAGCACATCGGTCATACCGGTGCATTGTTCGATATGGCTACCGTGATAATCACCAGGACGTGGATTCGTTTGAATCTGAATTAGTCAAGAAACTGGCAGACTTCATCAGCTATGACTGGTACAGAAAACAAAGAGGCAACTCTAGCAGTGAGGACGATGCATCACGTTCAAATGAATCAACAAGTGAGCGTAGGCTGGCTGTGATCGGAACCGTAGCATTTGCAGGCGCATCTGCTTATGAAGAGACTATGCAGCCTGCAAGCGGATCAGTCGGGTTCCAAACTGTCGACAGCATCACTGATGTGATCGAAATGGAGCCACTGGGAGAAAAAAAGAGAGTCAGGTTCGCTATAGACGATGACTTTGAAGGTGACTCCCAAGCTGAAACAGAAGCCCTTCTGCAGGAAGAGCTAGAAGATCTCGTAGCAGCCCAGCAATCAGGGACGGCGTTCATTCTCGGGCATTCACATGTCCGAGCTAAACAGGGATCGTCTCTGTTGAAGAGACTGGCCATTAACTATGGCTATAACTTTCTGAGAAGGAACTGCAGAGGCGCAGACGTTGCTCTTAAGGTGCCACCAGTGTCTCTTCTTGAAGTTGGCATGGTTTATGTTGTATAGCCCTCAACTGTTCTTTCTGTTCTCTGTCTCTGCTCATTTTGTAAAGATACTGCTTCCTTGAATTAAAGCTAAGTATTCGACCATGTAATTCTCTTACAAACCCAGATGAATTATCTTCCCTTAAACCTAAAAACGATGCTAATTCCAATATGTGATGCTAAATCGAAACTAAGCCTCGTAGAAATTGTGCTAATTCCTATGTCCTTTAGAGTCTCGTTTGGATTGTGTCCCTACACAAACATGTGGATCCAAGACTCAAGCTCTACCACAATCACAGCCATAACTTAACTACTAAACAAATTCCTAAGATTCATAACCAAGTGGCCCTAGAAAAGAAAGAGTGGCATTCTCAACAGATAATTGAACGACAAAAAAGAAAAACAAAATCAAGTGGCCCTAGAAAACCAAGAGATCAAGAGTAAGAAACACAACCACGTAGCTCCACAGCAACCACAGCGCCCAATCTCTGCCGACCTCTAATCTCACTATTTTTCTTTTTTCACTCACTTATAAAACAGAGCGACTCCTCGTCCACAGCGAAATCGTCAAGATCCCCGCCTATTCTTCGAATCTCAGCCTCAACCAAACGGCAGCGATGGTGGCGATTTCTCCATCGCACGTCGGATTCACATCGCAATTCGGGCAGGGATGGAAGACGGCGAGGGAGATGACTCCCGTCAGAAGCTCGAATCTGAGAGTATCAGCAAAAGCGACGGAGAAGGGCGAGGAGAAAGAAGACGCCGGTGAAAGGAAGAACAAGCAGTCGCTGTTTAGCAGCGTGACGGAGGCGTTGGATTTCTCTCAGGTCCGGTCGAGTCGCGACGCTGAGCTTCTCGATGACGCCCGCCAGGCCACCAAAGCCGGCGGTAGAATGAGCCGGGAACAGGTAAACGTTACTCGCAGTTAATTTATTATTCGGTCTAATTAAAAATATAAANAAAAAAAAAAAAAAAAAAAAAAAAAAAAAAAAAAAAAAAAAAAAAAAAAAAAAACTTTAAATCCCGTAATTATAATTTTTTATATTTAATAAAATAATTAAAAAACGGTCAAATAGACTAAAAACTTACTTTAACACATAATTTAATTATTACTTTCACAATTTAACGAAATATATGTTTATAAATATTTCAAATAGATTTTGTTTATGACGTAATATTACAAAAAAATAAATTAAAATTTGTAGTGATTTTTTTTTTATGACGTAGTATGGAGCTCTAAGAAGGAAAATAGGAGGGACTTACAAGGACTTCTTCAAATCCTACATAGAAGGTAAGTAAAAAAATTATGTTATTTATTTATTTATTTAAATTAATTATAATTATAAAAATAGGAAAATAAAATTGGGGTTTTTATGAAATTTAGTGGATGGGCAATACGTTGAAGAAGGGTGGGTGGACAAGACATGCAAGGTGTGCAAGAAAGACACAAGGGGCGAGGCAAGACAAGTCGACAAGCTTGGACGATATGCTCATGTTGCTTGTTTGGAAAAATCCAATTCTTCATCGCCCAATTTCTTCACCAAATTCTTCTTCAAATGACTCGTAAATCCCGAGTATACATACAACTCAATTTGTGTAGCGTGTATTTAAGCATCTCTCTATAGTTAATTTTCACGGTGAAATGATTATATTCTTCATTTTCTCTGTACTGTGTATTTATACTTAAATTGATAGAAAGACGAAAAGTCAAATCTTTGACTCAATTGGGTCTGAAAATCGAGCCATTCACTTGTGGGTGGTGTGCGTTTTGCACAAACTATGGAAACCCAAGAAGGCCCGATTGTGTATTTTGTTCGAGGGAGGATTGTTCGAGCCCCACGTTGGTTAATTAAGATGAAAATCAAAGTCAAAGTGGATAATATCATATCAATATAGAGGTCGTTGTTTCTCATTATTCCAAATATCAATTATTCAACGACTCCATACCTAATAACCCTACTCAGCGGTCCAGCATTAGAAACCCAACACAAAAAACATAAAGAGATTCCAAATAATATCGGTTAAAGATTGGCGAAAGATCAGCTTCCAACATTTAATATCGTTGATTTGGTCAATATCTACGAAACTTATTCAATAAACTATTCTAAAAATTATTAATTTTGATCTTTTATCTTTTAATATTAAGCTAATCAACTATTTATCCATCTTAAAAAAATTGAAAAGTTACAAAATATTGGTGGGTTTGCTTATGATTTATTTGATTTAGTTTCTTTTTACAATCATTTATAAAGAAGAATACACTAAGTGGGGAACAATTTACATAAATGACAAAGTTACACCGCTCGGTGTCTCCTATGTGAGATCTCATAATCTACTTCGTTAAAGACTAGTGTCTGCATTGACACATCGTCCATTGTCTGCTTATGATATCATTTATAACAGATATTGTTCACTTTAGCTCGTTACGTATTGTCGTCAGCTTCAAATTTTTTAAAACGATCACACATCCTTATAAGAAACGTCGGTAGAAATGTGGGAGAGAGTGGGAGGCACGCGTTGCTATAAGCTGACAAATGAGTAGCCATCTTTATGTGCTTGAGAGATAACCCACTACTCACTTTCCAAACTTTTCAATACATTAACATACTTATGTGGGAGAGAGGGCCTGGTGGGATAACTTCTTTTTTTAGGACATTTTTCATTATTTTATAAACCCAAAACAAATTATTCAATTTTTTTTACCTTTTTAGTTCTTGGTTGCACTGAATGTGGACTCGGTTGAACTGATTAAATGTATCAGTTCAGTTAAAGGTGAATATGACAACACTGAATATAATCAACCTCACAGTTTTAAAACGCATCTATTAAGAAGAGATTTCCACACCCTTATAAAAAGATGTTTCGTTTCCTTCTCTGATCGATGTGAAATCTCACTGTTTAGGTACATAATTATTTCTCGTCTTGTCCTAGCTAAGCTACAACTATTACTTAATGGATTTATGATTCACTTCGATTATCACTCAAACGTCTCGTCATTTTTTTTTTTTGACCTATTTACTGTCTCATTTAGCTTATTGGAGCGTAGATTCATTGGATAGCTTCTAAATGATAACAACCACAAGTTTAATTAAATCATTTCTAAGATATTTTTTTTTAATTAAAGAAATATTCGCTTGGAAAAAAATAATAATGAGGAGATGGGTTTCTTATCAGTAAAAGTGGCATACTTTTGGTGGATACACTTTTCTTTTTCTTTATTTATTTATTAACATTATCTCGAGTAAAGTAGATTAATAATAATTTTCGCTCATAATTTAAACCAATTTTAAGTTATATAAGAATTCAGTGTTCATTAAAGCGTTTTTTTTACTATGGATATATATATTTTCTTTTATTTTATATGTTGCGTATATTGAGTTAAACCGAGCCAAAGTCTATGTGGTGCGGTTGTGTCGGTTAGACAAGATCGTCCAAATTGGGGTCTAGACCATATAGGTTGCCTTGGGTCGGTTAGACTAGTGTCGTGGTGAAATAAAAGTGGGTTCAATTTAGGCGCAAGGGGTCCCCAAGATTGTAACTCCATGAGCCAACCACACCGCTAATAAATCTTGTCACAAACACACAGTTTAGAGGTACTGAATACGTGTATCAGCTTATTTATAGCCATTTTGACAGATCTATGAGCACATCCAAGGACCTTGATTCTTCTCTTTCTTCTTTCTCTCCCTGTTTTTTTTTAATCTTAATTTTCCCGAAGCCAAGCTCTTGGCTTCTCTAATGGAGACCAAACATGTCACCCAAGATGGGACTGTGGATCTTCGTGGCCAACCCGTTCTTGCTTCGACGACTGGAAAATGGAAAGCCTGTGCTTTTCTCGTAGGTACGAGTCACTGATATTGTTTGCTTATTCGAATTTAAACTCGCGTAAATTTGCTTTTGGTTTAATTTTTTTTTAGGATATGAAGCGTTTGAAAGGATGGCGTTTTATGGTATAGCTTCCAATTTGGTGAATTATCTAACGACCCAACTTCATGAAGATACGGTGTCGTCGGTTAGAAATGTCAATAATTGGTCGGGATCTGTTTGGCTTACTCCCATCCTTGGAGCTTACATAGCTGATTCTTTCCTTGGCCGCTTTTGGACTTTCACCTTCTCATCTCTCATCTATGTCATGGTAAACCCTCCATCTTCTCGTGTTCACAGAGATGTTCATGGGGCAGGGCGAAAACCGTCCCCGTTTCTTCCTCTTATTTCAATCTTCATCCCCATCAAATTCTTCATTTACTTTTGCGAGAATTTTCCACGAGAAATTTTTAGTGATCGAAGTAGAGTGAGGGGTCAGGGATTTAGACAGGGTATGGGGCAGGGGAGGGGATGAAGATTATCAGTCTCGGTCTTCGATCTATTTTAGCTAGCAGAGAAAAATGTCTGTTCGTGAGAGTTTTCGATCACAAAATTATCCTAATAAATTCTAATGTTTTCATTGATGATATACAAATTAGTATCAAAATTAAAGTTGAGGCATTTATACACAATTTTGTATCAGGGAATGGTGTTTCTGACTATGGCAGTATCAGTAAAGACCTTAAAACCAACGTGCAACAATGGCGTCTGCAGCAAAGCCACGCCCTCACAAATAACCTTCTTCTACATATCTCTCTACACCATCGCCCTCGGCGCCGGCGGCACCAAACCAAACATCTCGACATTCGGTGCCGACCAGTTCGACGACTTCAACCCAGCTGAGAAGCAGATGAAGGTCTCATTTTTCAACTGGTGGATGTTTAGCTCATTCGTGGGCGCTCTCTTTGCCACTCTTGGCCTCGTCTACATCCAAGAGAACCTCGGCTGGGGCCTCGGCTATGGTATTCCGACCGTTGGCCTTCTGTTTTCTCTCTTCATCTTCTATTTGGGAACTCCCCTTTACCGGCATAAGGTTAGAAAATCTCGGAGTCCTGCCAAGGACTTGATTCGGGTGCCATTCACAGCGTTTCGGAACAGAAAGCTCCAGCTTCCGGCTAGCCCCAGTGAGCTTTATGAGGTGGAGCTGCAGGGTTACTCCGGCGCCGGAAAAAGGCTGGTCCAGCATACTCCCATTTTCAGGTACCCTTTCCTCTACGAGACACTATAACTCGTATCAATAGAGATTTATTTCTTACTTATAAACTCATTATCAATTCCTTAATTACCTGATATGGGACAATTCTCCTGAAACATATGGAGCCCTCGAACGCTTTCTCCCCTTAATCGAGGCTCGACTTTTTCTTTAAAGCCTTTGAACAAAATATACCATTTGTTCGACACTTGAATCACTTTTGACGCATCTTCAAAACTCAAAACTTATTTGTTCAACATTTGAGAATTCTATTGACATAATTAAGTTAAGGACATGACTCTAATATCATATTAGGAATCACGATTCTCTATAATATAGTATGATATTGTTTTCTTTGAGCATAAACTTTTGTGACTTTCAATTCTTTAATGAGCCGATGTGAGACTCCTCTCCCAATCATCTTCAACACGGCTTTCCTCCCACCTTCGCTAAGTGGGCAGCATCATGGTGGGCGCACCAAAACAAACCCCATATTCAATGATCCACAGCTATTTTCCCTTTCCATTATGCCGACCCTCCAATATTGTATGAACCCACTTCTAACAAGTGATTGGAACCCTCCAATATTGTATGAACCCACTTCTAACAAGTGATTGGAACTGCCCTCAGGTTCTTGGACCGAGCTGCAATTAAAGATGCCACAAATTCCTCAAGGCCCAAATGCACAGTGACTCAAGTGGAAGGAACCAAGCTGGTCTTAGGCATGGTCATAATCTGGCTAGCCACCCTTGTCCCAAGCACCATTTGGGCTCAAATCAACACCCTCTTTGTCAAACAAGGCACCACCTTAAACCGAACCCTTTTCCATGCCTTCTCCATCCCAGCAGCCTCCCTCGGCAGCTTTGTCACCCTCTCCATGCTCCTCTCCGTCCCATTGTACGACCGCTACTTCGTCCCGTTCATGCGTCGAAAAACCGGAAACCCTCGAGGTATCACTCTACTCCAAAGACTAGGAGTCGGCTTTGTCATCCAAATCATAGCAATTGCTATTGCCTACGCAATCGAGGTTCGAAGGATGCACGTCGTTCGAACCAACCATATTACGCAACCAAACCAAGTCGTTCCCATGAGCATCCTCTGGCTGTTGCCACAATACATCCTCCTTGGCTTCGCAGACGTTTTCATTGCAATTGGGTTGCTCGAGTTTTTCTACGACCAGTCCCCGGAAGACATGCAAAGCCTTGGAACTACATTCTTCACAAGCGGGATCGGAGTCGGAAACTTCCTCAATAGTTTTCTCGTCACTGTCGTCGATAAACTCACCGGAGAAAACGGCGGGAAGAGTTGGATTGGGAACAACTTGAATGACTCCCATTTGGATTACTACTATGGCTTTCTTTTGGTCATATCTACACTCAATTTGGGGGTGTTCTTGTGGGTGTCAAGTTTGTATATTTACAAGAAGGAAGCCATTGAAGCTAAAGATGGCATTGAATCCAAAGCGTTGGATACATCTCTTGGGCTACAAGTTTGATGGAGGCTAATATTGCTATCAATCTTTGTAACCCATCAAAACTTAGAACAACACAAATAATCAATCAAATTGTTCATTAAAAGATGGGATGTTTTAAGATTTACGCGAGTTACAAGCATTTGAATGGTATTAGTAGACACGAGCAGCTCTATGACACGGACGTTTTTCCATTACTATTGAGAATGTAAAATAGCTAGAAAAAAAGGGGCGAAAGTGTGATGTCTCACGTCGGTTGGAGAGGGAAACGAATCATTTTTTACAAGGTGTAAAAACCTCTTTATAGCATACACGTTTTAAAATCGTAAGACTAACGACGATACGTAACGGACGATCTCTACTATCATAGTCAGACACTCCGAACAATCTCAATTAAATTGTCTCCCTGTTAGACAACATTTTAAATTATTTAAAAATAAACAATAATAATTGAGATTTTAGATCCCATCCTTGAATGCTACATATTCACTTCCATGTGCTATCACTCTTTTTAGTCAACCAAATTTAATCTCACATCTCTCAATTATCACTCTACCTTGTTAGCTGCCAACTACGAGCGGTTGAAGTCTCGTGTCGATGAAAAAAGATTGACGAGTTTTTTCTTAATAAATACAAAATTATAATAATATATAACGTTCTCGGTTAAGTTGAAAAAATTAAAATTATTATCGATTGTTTAGTATTATATGATGTTTTCAATTAATAATATATAAAATTCTTCAACACGTTACCTATTTATTTCGAGAGATGTTTTGTCTTTATTCACGTATTTTAACAAAAATTCAAAGAAGTCACTCAATATATAATTATTTTGGAGTTTTCTGATTGAAATTGTAAAAAAATAAAAATAAAAATACTTCCGTGGTATAGATAATAAATTTTAATTATTTTTTAGATTTTCTTAATTATCATATTCTTATAATTACTCTGATCGGTATATTGTCTCGGTTTATTCATATATCTATTTTTTACTCGTAGAATTAAGAAACTATAAATTATTATCGAAACAAAAATATAAGATAATTTAGCCAAAGAAAAAAAAGAAAAAAAAAGAAGAAAAAACTAAAATGCGAAAAAGGATGAATCAGCGGCCACCGTGGGCCGGTTGTACAAGGTGGAGGAAGAGGAAGAAGCATCCTGAAGAGGCGGCGGAGGTAGCTCGGGAGGCGGCGGTGGCGGTGGTGGTAGGGCAATGGAAACCATATTACCTTGTCTATATTTGCATCTCAGTATCTCAGCTCTAACTGCAGTGAGTGTAGCTTGTAACGCTTGGACTTGGTGTTGTAGACATGAAATGGCGCCCATGCAGCCATACACAGGATCTCTCAGCCTCACATTAGCTTCATAAATTAGACTATTCGCAGTATTATCTCTTTCATTTTTCGGAACTTCCTGTAAAAAAAAAATATTCTATCACGGCCTTTAAACTTTCAATTTTATATCAATAAATTCTTATCGTTACCGTTACCTTGAGCATCTTGGAGACATTGCTGGCGCCGAAGACCTTGTGGACCGAGGCGAACTTGTGAGGCTCGTGGGGGGAGAAGTATGGGGCGAAGGGACATTGTTGACCACATCTTCTTCTTAGGAGCTTGCAGGCTGCGCATGGAGTAATGGCGTTGAGAGTCCTGGGAGGACCGTGCAGTCTGTGTCGTGGAGGAATGTTTGATGATACCGCTCACTTTCTCTTCTTCCCCAACTCCTCCGATCTATCTCCATCCATGTATACAGCTAATTTGAACATAACTCAATGTCAACCTTATAAATCATTGTTTCTATTATCTTTGAAAGTGTTCGTGACATTGTAACGAGAATCAAGAACTATAATCGAAATCGTCCGGCTCAAATTGTAGTATAATATTTTGAGGAACAAAATGAAATTGTCGACTAAATTATTCGATCTCGAGAGAGAGAAAGAGATGGATTTTCTTACCTTTCTTTGGACATTCAGCTGGCATGCTCTGCTCTTCAAGTTAACCAAGAAGAAGCTAAGCAGAGAGGGAAGAAGAAGAAAGAAGGAGAAATAGAAAGAAGTGAAGCTCAAGTAGATTTGAATGGTGAAAGATGAACTGGGTCATGTCCATTCGTGGTGTACGAGGATTCCACGACAGATCTACAAACAAAAAGACCAAGAAATTATATATAAAAGTAAACGGGATTTTGGGTATCACCTAATTTCATCCAAAATTTGGACTTGATCAATGCAAATTGTTATTTATCTATGAAATTAGTGTTCGATTTCACCCAAATTTGGACTTAATCAAATGAAATCAGTGGAAATTGTTGTTTATCTATGAAATTAGTGCTCGAATTTGATGGTCAAATAAGAATTTTGGGATATATATTGTTTAGGATAAGGGCGAGGGAATAAAACAGGAGGTGGCATTATTATATTAGAGAATTTTGCCAACACTGCCGTATCCAAATCCACAATTATCCCAATTTTTGGCGAACACACGGGGCACGGATTGTCCGGTGGATTCGTTACGACTCCACGAGCTTCTCCTTCACAAAAGAAAAAGGGCCAAAACCCTCTCCAACAAACAGCGTTTTTTTGGGGCTTTCACGCTCTCGAGCTCTCGACCCCTTCATCGTACACAATGGACTGCACTTGCAGCAATTTCAGAACCTCCACTGCTCCTTTTTCATGGATACCCACTTCCACTTCGAAGCTCAAATTTCGGGTACCCTTTTCCCCCTTCTTTGCACCCCCTCCCCCGCTTTTGCTTTTATGGTTGATTGTTCTAATTTTTGTAGAATTTGAAGCGTTTGAACTCGATTAAACATTCCATGGTGGCGATGAGCGTTTCTGGGTCTGGTGAAAATGGCTCCCTCGCTAGGTTTCCCCTTACACCCAATAAGCTTTTCATGCAGGAGGTACTGATTTGTCTAGATAATTTCTTAACTAGTTGAGCTATGTTGGGCGCTTGTTTATGTTTTGTAACATGTTTGTATGTTAGGCAATTGGAGCTGAATATGGGGAAGGATTTGAATCTTTTAGACCAGATGGTCCGATGAAAGTGGACGTGGTAAAGAAAAGATGGACTATATTGGGCTAGTTTTCTTCTGGTTCTTTGTTTGTTTGGATGTTCTGGTTAGCTTCATTATGAGAGTTTTGGTCCTTCCTTGTTGCAACCAGGATTTTTTGAACGACAGATTGCAAGAAGGATTTCTTAAAAGAATTCGTTATTCTATGAAACCAGATGAAGCATATGGCTTAGTTTTCTCTTGGGATAATGTTGTGGTAAACTCTATGTTCTTATGAATTCACTTAGTTCCCATATAACCACACGTTCTGAGTTGATGATGGATACAATTATTTTCAGGCAGATACTCAAACTTTGAAGTTAAACGCATGGAAGCAACTTGCCTCAGAAGAAGGTGCTGTTCTTATTGTTTTTTCTTTTTTGGAACTGACTGTATAGATGCATGTCTTTGAAGTGGAAATTAGTAAGGGAAACAAGAAAATTATGTACGTTTTTTTGGAATTGACTGTATAGATGCATGTCTTAGAAGCAGTCGTTCCCCTCGATAGCAATGACGCTGGGCTTCGAAGGGGTGGATTGTGAGATCCCACATCAGTTGGAGAAGGGAACGAAACATTCTTTGTAAGGGTGTGGAAACCTTTCCCTAGTATACGCGTTTTAGAAACCTTGAGGGGAAGCCCGAAAGAGAAAACCCAAACAGGACATATATGTTAGTGGTGGGTTTGGGCTGTTACAAATGGTATTAGAGCCAGACACCGGATGGTGTGCCAACGAGGACGTTAGGCCCTGAAAGGAGGTGGATTGTGAGATCCCACATCTATTGGAGAGGGGAACAAGTGCCACCAAGGACGCTGGGTCCTGAAGAGGGTAGATTGTGAGATCCCACATCGATTAGAGAGAGGAACGAAGCATTTTTTATAAGGGTGTGGAGAGACAGAGAGTTTTGAGTCGTCCCTTAACCTATGAAATGGAGAGATATGAACTCTTTCTAGTTTAGCTTCCTTTATTTGGAGGCTATTTGAATTAACAAACCTTTAAACTTTTGTTTTCTTGTTTTAAATTTTGAATTATAATTGCTATAGGAAAAAGAGTTCCCGAAGATGGTGATGTGCAGAAACTAATGCTTTATGCGGGTGCGGATCAAGTGTTGCAGAAGGTTTGCATCGTCTTTTGTTTTGTTGAAGAAGTAACTCGTGTTCTGTGACGTTAGCTTTGTGAAAAATGCACTCTAATTTACCATCACTTGAAAAAAAAAAAAAACAAATTCTATGTCGATTGTTTGGTCGGGAATTGGGATTAAAAAGGTTGCTGTGTTCTCAGATACTTCTAAACTATCCTCTGCCTTACCTTAAAAAACATTGTGGTTTTTGTTTCCTGCTACAAGCTCCATACACCCCATGAATGGATTTGATTGCATTAATCCGTAGATTCTATGTTTGTCCTTGAGGAGTTGACTCTTCAGTTCACCAACTTCCATAACCTTTGTCATCTTGGATACAATCTATGCTACTCGGGTTAGAGAGTAAGCTAGTGGTGCTTTTGGCTACTGGACTCTCGCCATCTAGGGTGCAGCACTCCACCGTTTCACCTAGCAGCATGACACTTGTATTGCTCTCCCACAACCCCGTTCTCATCATTTAGATGGCTCCCATTTTGCTCTCTGCTACTACGGGAATCACTTTTGCTT
Source organism: Cucurbita pepo subsp. pepo (assembly GCF_002806865.2). NCBI lineage: Eukaryota > Viridiplantae > Streptophyta > Magnoliopsida > Cucurbitales > Cucurbitaceae > Cucurbita > Cucurbita pepo. The sequence goes on from NC_036638.1 coordinate 550,360, forward strand.
TCTTTTCCTCTAGCTACTAAGATGTTTCAGTTTCTCAGGTTGTTTCTTGTCTGACCATGGATTCATGTGATCCCACATTGGTTGGGGAGGAGAACGAAACACCCTTTACAAGGGTGTGGAAACCTTTCCCTAACAGACGCGTAGTGGGAAGCTCGGAAGGGAAAGCCCAAAGAGGGCAGTATCTGGATGAGCACCGACTCCGCTGTGTAACTCTGAAAGACGCGTTTTAAAGACTTGAGGGGAAGCCCGAAAGGGAAAGCCCAAAGAGGATAATATCTATTAACGATGGGCCTGAGCCGTTACAATTCAGTAGCAGGTTGACCTATTTGGGAACTCAACGATTAAATCATTACTCCCTTTAACTGGTTGTACGTTTAAATCTCCCACAACATAATAATCTAAGCCATCTGATAGTAACCGGTTTACCTCTTAACTCTTCACCCAGCTGTGCCTTGAAAACATTGGATCATGATAGCTCAAATATGGTTTGATGATAGTAACTGTTTATTTTACTGTCATTGTTCCGTTGTTCCTTGTTTACTTTTTTGGTCTATGTTCCTGCACTTTTTTGTCAGTTAGCAACAGTTTCATGTTTTCGAAACGCTTTCGATAACTCTGTTCGACCCTTCAGCTTCTACTTTGGGGCATGGCAGAAAGTGAGCTGGATAGACTGAAACTGAGGTTTTCAGAGTTGTATTACAGAGGTCTTCTTTCGGTGAGTTATTTCATTAAAAAAAATTTATACATTGTCTTGTTCATTACATTAATCATGGAAATAATTCAAATATTTTTGTTATTCAGCTTAAAACGCCTGTTGATGGCCTCAAAGAGTGGCTGGATGCTGTGTCTACAGCTCGCATCCCCTGTGCCATTGTCTCGAGTCTTGATCGGATACACATGCTCGAAGCACTAGACCGAATGAGTTTGAAGAAATATTTTCAGGTTGGTATACTGATTCCTCAAACCTTCTCTTTCGTACAAAGCTAGAATTCGGAATAAGGAATGTGTGAGATCCCACATCGGTTAAAGAGGGGAACGAAGCATTCCTTATAAGGGTGTGGAAATCTCTCCCTAGTGAACGCGTTTTAAAATCGTGAGGCTGACGACGATACGTAACGGACCAAAAGCGGATAATATCTACTGGCGGTGAGTTTGGACTGCTACAAATGGTATCAGAGCCAGACACCGAGTGGTGTGTTAGCGAGGACATTGGGCCCCAAGAGGGGTGGATTGTGAGATCCCACGTCGATTAGAGAGGGTAACGTGAAACGTTCCTTGTAAGGGTGTGGAAAATCTCTCCTTAGTGGACACGTTTTAGAACCGTGAGACTGACGGCGCTACGTAACGGGCTGAAACGGACAATATCTGCTAATAGTGAGCTTGGATTGCGTTGTTATAGATTGTGTGTTGTATGGTTACATAGAAATATGAAAATTAGGTGGTTCCAAGGTTGAGTGCGTTCTCGTTTTTGCAGGCAATCGTAACAGAAGAAGACGATATGGAGTCTATGGCTCATAGATTCCTGTCTGCTGCTGTCAAGGTAAGGACCATAGGAAGCAAAACCAGCACATTTTCCATTGTTGCACATTTTCCATGGCTCATAGATTACTTGTTTCAGCTGGATCGAAAGCCTTCGAAGTGTGTGGTGTTTGAGGATGATCCTCGGGGCATAACCGCTGCTCACAATTGTACAATGATGGCTATAGCATTAATCGGTGCCCACCCCGCGTACGTGCCTAATTCTATGTACATTTCTTAACAATCATCTCGATCATCGACTGATATAGATACCTGAACGACAATGTGCAGATATGATCTAGTGCAGGCTGATCTTGCAGTTGGTAGCTTCAACGAGCTCTCGGTGATCAATCTGCGGAGATTATTTGCTAACAAGGGTTCGACGTTTATGGAACTGCAAAAACAGAGTGCCGAGAAAGCTCCGTCGAAGAGAAAGCTTAGGATCGATACGATATTCTGATTCGTTTTCGTGCATTCCTCAGTTCTTTTCCATGTTTATAAGTTCATCATGGTGTGTCAATTCTTTTGTGACCTCTCTCTTACCTGAAAACTTCCGAATGGAGTTAGAATAGTTCATAGATGAATATGGCTTAAAATCTATGGATTGCAATTGTTTTAGGATTTTCATCTTTACCATTGTTTTTTAGGGGAAAAAAAAAACTTTAGTATTCGATGGACCGAAAAAAAATAATCACGGGTGTGATCTAGCTTCCTTCGTCTCTCGGGACCAATGAGGGGTAATATAGGAACTACGCCTTTCGGCTTGATCTCATGTCTTGGCTTACCCTCTGTGGATGAACCTTATGGGGGCATTGGACTCTCACCAATGTTTGTGTTACTCAAGCTGACATTCTTGCACGGGTGCTTTCCTCCAAGGTAAAATGCTTCCCTACCGATGCATTTTTTTACATCTTACAGGTTCGGCAAATTGTTTAGCCTCGTTTATCTTCAGTGTGAGAGCACTCGATCAATGAGTACAGCGCACTCTTTTAAGAAAAATAGTTGTAGGGGCTAAAACAAAAACTTTCTAAGAAAACAGTTTCGAAATTTGACCCTTTTATAATAATTTAGGTAAAATTAAGTCCGATTAATATATAAAATTGATCAATTACAAATGAAAAATCGATAAAAATTGATGATTATTTTGAAATATTTATTATTGCAAATGATAATATTGGTAGGGAGAGATAAGGCGATTTATGGTAAAAGGCCTTATCCTTTTTATCCAAATGCGATTTCCATTCCCTTTCCTCTGTCTTCTTCTCCAACGCATCTGACCAGTCAACAATTTTGCAGGTTGAGGGAGATGATATACACGATTTTCATCTCTCTGAGCTTTTGAATTTCTGCTCTACAACAAGATCATGTCGTGCATTCACAATAGGCCATTACCTTGTTTCTCTGCTTCCTCTTCTTCTTACCCTAGAAGAAATCGATGCGCTTCTTTTAAGCCGCGAATCCACTGTGCTCTTGGAGGTATGATCCTTTTTAAGAATTGGATTTCGCTCATTTTCCTAATTCGAGTTTGGTTTTTAATGGTTGGATTTGGGGAAATGTGGATGGGTTTTGCTATCATCAGAAAGTGCTTCTCGGGTTATGTGTTAGCATCATGAGAATAATGATTGTAATGCAAGATAATCACATCCAGGAACTGTAGCAGAGCCAAAATCTACCACTTCTACTGAACCATTGTTGCTTAATGCCGTTCGTGGAGAAGATGTGGAAAGGCCCCCAGTTTGGTTGATGAGGCAAGCTGGGAGGTACATGAAGGCAGGTTTATTTGGCTAAAGATTTCTGTAAACCGTCTTTTTTTTAACATTTTCACATACCTTGGCTTAGAGATTTTGTTTTTCTTCAAATGGTTCAAGTAAACTAGATCCTAAATTTATAGATTATCCTCATTATATTGTGATGGTCGGTTTTCTCAATCGAAATGGTTGTAGTACCTTTTACATCATTTTTCTAGAGAAGACTGTACCTCTTGCAGTCTGTGGAGGATTTTGGTGGGATTTAAAGCCCATGAACTCGATAGTTATAGTTAAATGGCTCAAGCCCTCAAGCCCACTCTAGCAGATATTATCCTCTTTCGGTTTTCCTTCCGAGTTTCCCTTTAAGGTTTTTAAAACTTCTCTGTTAGGGAGAAATTTCCACACCCTCATAAAAAAAGACTTCGTTCTTCTCCCCAACCGATGGAGGACCCCCCAATCCACCTCCTGGCACACCGCCTCATGTCCACCCCCTCCGGAGATTCTGGTTCTAATATCATTGTAAACGGCCTAAACCCACCGCTAGCAGATATTGTCCTCTTTGGGATTTCCCTTCCAAACTTTCCTTTAAGGTTTTTAAAATGCGTCTACTAGATAGAGATTTCCACACCCTTATAAAGAATGCTTCGTTCTCCTCCCAGCCGATGTGGGACCTCACATAAAGCGATCTGGGAATCTATTTGGTTAGTTCACCCAAAATTCCTTTCTGCAAAAATCTGTTTCTATTTAGCCTCCTAACGATGCTGTTCATCGTCATTTAAATCATAGCTCCATTTTAGTTTTGACATTCCTTTGGCTGCTTTCCTTGATGCTTTTGAGTCTAGACATGTCTTTGTCTTCTGATTGATGTAGATATGAACAGAAAAGACGAGTTGATAGATTTAACAAATTCTTTGCTGAAAAATATTTGGTGAGACAATCTGCAAATAAAAGATGGAAAAAGAAAACGAAATTCTGTCATTTCTATTAGAAAGATTTTGAGTATGCATAAAATGATTTCCTATGAATTGTTGTTCTCTTTGAAATTTGAAACTTATTTTAAACTTGGATCTGATATTATGCACGCCTTTTGCAACAGAGTTACCAAATTATTTGCGAAAAATACCCTTCATTTCGTCAAAGGTCAGAGAATACAGATCTTGTTGTGGAAATTTCTCTTCAGCCTTGGAATGTCTTTAAGCCTGATGGGGTGAGCTCTATCATATCAAGAAAGCATTATTTTGTTCTAACATTTATAGCTGAGTTAGTTCATTGTCATTGTAATCAGATTTCATTTGTGTTGATGTTTGCGACAGGTGATCTTATTCTCGGATATTCTCACTCCACTTTCCGGGATGAATATTCCGTTCGACATTGTCAAAGGTAAAGGTCCAATCATTGCCAATCCCATTAGTGAGGCTGCTCAAGTTGAACAAGTGAGGGAATTTGTCCCTGAAGAGAATGTTCCATATGTTGGGGAAGCTTTGACAATTCTGCGAAAAGAGGTCTTAGATGTCATGTATTGTTTTCAGTCTAGAGTTCATTTTATGTAATGTCTTAGCTTTTCAACCTTTGGTATACTTATCATGTGTTTTTCTTTCCAGGTTGACAACAAAGCTGCAGTTCTATGTTTCGTTGGGGCTCCGTTTACCCTTGCATCGTATGTGGTTGAAGGTGGTTCGTCGAAGCACTTCTCGAAAATAAAAAGGCTTGCATTTTCTCAGCCACAGGTAATGCCACATTATAACTTGGGACCCATCGTAAAGTTACCTTCGTTTTGACTTAGGCACCACCCGATATTTGTAAATGTAACATTCCAAGCTCATCGCCGGTAAATACTGTCTTCTTTAGGCTTTTCCTTTTTGGTTTCCTATCAAGTTTTTTAAAACGCGTCTGATAGGGAGAGGTTTCCACACCCTTATAATAAATGTTTCGTTCCTCTCTCTAATCTCTAATCAATGTGGGATTTCACAATTCATCTCCCTTCGAGGCCCAGCGTCCTCGCTGACATTCGTTCCTCTCTCCAATCGATGTGGGATCTCACAATGCACCCACTCCGTGACCTACCATCCTCGCTAGCACACTGCCTGGTGTTTGGCTCAGAAGGGGGTGGATTGTGAGATCCCACGTCGGTTGGAGAGGGGAATGAAACATTCTTTATAAGGGTGTGAAATCTCTTCCTAGCAGACGCGTTTTAAAACACTTGAGGGGAAGCTCGAAAGGAAAGTCTAAAGAGGACAATATCTACGAGCGATGGACATGGGCCGTTCCAATAAACTTGTCTCTGTATTTCAGTTGATAAACAGATACCTTCATCCAACTTCCCAAAATCCCATGTACCGCCTTCTGGTTAGATAAGCAAGCATAGTGAGCATAGACCTATTATTTCTCCTGCAGATTCTCCATGCATTGCTTCAGAAGTTTACAAGCTCAATGGCGAGGTACATTCAATACCAAGCAGATAACGGAGCGCAAGCGGTTCAAATCTTCGATTCATGGGCCACAGAGCTCAGCCCCGTGGACTTCGAAGAATTCAGTCTCCCATACTTAAAGCAGATTGTCGAATCTGTGAAGAGAACACATCCAGACCTCCCATTGATTCTTTATGCCAGTGGATCCGGGGGCTTACTTGAAAGGCTGGCATCAACCGGTGTCGACGTTGTTAGCTTAGACTGGACGGTCGATATGGCTGAAGGTAGGAGGCGATTAGGAGCAGACATAGCAGTTCAGGGTAACGTCGACCCCGGCGTTCTCTTCGGTTCCAAGGAATTCATCACCAAAAGGATTAATGATACTGTGAAGAAGGCAGGTAAAGGGAAGCACATTCTGAATCTAGGCCATGGTATTGTAGTTGGTACGCCCGAGGAAAATGTAGCTCATTTCTTTGAGGTTGCTAAAGGAATTAGATATTAGTGGCTGTCTGAGATTTAGTTGAATTTTTGTAGTGTTGTAAACTTATTCATTCTTCTTTGTTGAATCTCCAAACAGCATGTAGAGAGACTGATTCTTCATAATATTGATTTTTTTTTTTTTCTTAATTACTTTGAACTCGAAATTGATCGAAAAGTTGGAGGAAAAGCTTACTAAAGTGACGTACAATGACATAACGATGTTTGAAATGTTTTCTTAGATTAAGTTTAAAAAATCGGCTGTATAGTGTAGGTTGACTTTTTCCTTATCGTTGTATTATGTAGGTTGACTATTTTGCTTAGCCTTAAAATGTTTTAGAATAAAGAATAAAAAAAAAAAAAACGGTCTTATTAGGTAGGTTGACTTTTTTCCTTTGACTCGGAATAAAGAATAAAAATGTTTTTATTTATTTATTTATTTATTTATTTATATATATATATATAATTTGGCCAAAATAAATGGTTGTAATTGTAATTATAGATATATTTTAAAATAAAGGAAAAAGAAAAATAGAAAAATAGAAACGACATAAACCCTACCCACCTCCTCTTCCGCCCAGTGCTGTCAATCTTCGATCTTCAATCTTCAGTTTCAGAGCAATGGGAAAGAAATCAAAGGGATCTAGGAAGGGGAAGAAGGCCTGGAGAGCCAATATAAGCTCTGCGGACATTGAGGATTTCTTCGAGAAGTCTACAAAGGACGCTCTCTCCGGCGGTTCTCTTTCCGCCGTTCCCAGTGATTCTCTTTTCGTCGTCGATAAGTCTCGAGGTACTGCTGGTTATTATACTCTTATTTCTATTACCTTGAAATCTTGCCTATTTCACTTTGCCGGTTTCTGTTCTTGTTCTAGCATTTGGGTTGTCTTTTTGGTTGATTTTGATATTTCTTGCATTGGTTCTCTAATGGTTATTTTCGCGTTTGATTCATGCTTCCCACCGAATTATAGTGTGGTCTGTTTTGTGTAAAGAAAACTTATCGTTTTTCAGTGAGTTTGAAGTTGAAGTGCTGAACCGTAGAGTGAAAATTCTGACATTGGGTTATGAGGACGTTAACTGAAGTATCCACAAAAGCTATTAAAAGTCTGTAAAATGCGTCGGACGCTGAATCAAACTTCTGCGGCAAAGCTCTTCTTAATTTCACCATTATATTATAAAAGAATACTTCAAATAGAGAATTTTGAGTTGTTCTTCTTACATTACGATACTTATGGTGCCTTTTGAACTAAATATCACTATGTTCCATCTTTGTGCTCAAAATCTGTAAAAGAAGGTTGAACGAGCAAACACATCTGTATTTACTTTGGAAGGACTGATTCGTTAACATTAACAATAGTTGTAAATAGACAAAGGATATGTCATTGTTTGAACTGATTATTAATTGTTTTCTCTGTTTTCTGTGTAGATCTTTCTGTGAAGCGGAAAATTGAAAAGAAACGTGAAAAGGTACTTTACTGTGACAGCATATTAACAAAGAATCCTTTTGTCCAAGCTGTGCCTTCTTCAATTAATAAGAAATCCAAGAAAAAACTGGAAGAGGGTTCTAAAGCTAAAGAAACCTCTGAAGATGGTGCTAAGGTTGGCATGTTTGACATGTGGAGTGATAAAGGTGCTTATTTTCTCCCTCTCATTACTCTTGTGATCTGTATCTCACTTTTGTTCTCAACAACCATTTTAATGGGAAAAAATTAATCAAACACTAATCACTTGTTTTTGTTGTTCCTGTAGGTGAAAATAAAAGCAAAAAAAGTAAGGTACGGTACCCTAACTGGTTAATTAATAACAAGTCTTATATTTTTTGTATATCATGTAATATTGATTTCTAAAGATATTAGATTCTTATCCTTATGCAAAAGGGCAGAAAGAAGAAAAGACGAGGGGAATAAAAAAGAAATAATATCAAAAAAAAGGAAAACGAAATGTGGATTTTGTTGCAGGAAGATAACAAGTAACGTTAATGTAATCTTGGACAGAAATCATCGAAGCCATCCATTATTCCAGCAGTAGAAGTTGAGCCCTCAGGATGTTCGTTCAATCCTCCACATGAGAGTCATCAGGTAAGATGTAATAATTCCAACCTTTGTTTCTTGTGAAAGAAGTTGAAGAATGTTCTGGTAACCTTTCGATAATTGATGTTTAAAGTGTGTTTTCCCCCCTCAAAGTCGTTATCATATCCTTTTTCCCTTAAACTTCCCATTTTACCGATCCAGGATGTACTTGCCCGTGCTGTTGCAGAAGAAATGCAGAAAGTATACCGAAATGAGCTGGGGCCTGAGCCAGTTCCCTTAACAGTCACAGGAGAAGCTATTAGTGAAGAAGATGTGAGTATTTTGATCCATAAACTTGAATTGTATTGGAATACTCTCTCCTCAATACAAAATATGCTTTTTACTTTCAGTAACTTTTCTTGATTTAAGAGATTACATTTAATTTGTGTTTTGCAGATGTTATTTTTGGATGCTGATAATGATACTGATGACGAAACCAATTTGGACGAAATGGATGAGGATGATATTGAAAAAAGGTTTCATTTATTGGAGAATAATTGTTTTAAAGCTTGCAGATTTTTCAAGTAGTTTGGATCAATTTTCTTGGCCCTCTTATGCTAGTCTGTCCTTTAGGTGTACATAATTGATTTTCTGTGTGGATCTATTAGAACTTAAAACCTGTTGTGCTTTTCCAACCGCAGGGTGATCTTTTTCGCGATCTTTTGTTCTTTTTCTAATAAATTTAAGCTTGTTACACAGGCCTTTGAGGACAAAAAGGGTGACTCGAGTTGAGTTGAATAAGAGAGCTAGAAACAAAGAACAGCGCAGAAAGGAAGCCGAATCAAAGAAGTTGAAAGGAATTTCCAAAGAGATTGACAGGTATACATTAGTATCTTTTCTCCTCCATAGTTATCAGATGTCCAATGTAACTGAACTTTCGCTCGTATATGAAGCTTGCCGGATATCCTTCAAGAAATAGCTAAAGAGGATGAGGAGAGACAAAACAGACTTATCCGACGAACAATAGCGAAACAGGAGAGATTAAAGTCATGCCCACCTCGATTGGGGAGGCACAAGTACGTCCTATTACACAACTCTTAAATAGTTCTGTTTAGTTCTAAATTGAAAGATTAGTAATCAATCGATTTGCTGCATTTTGAATTGCACGGTGTTACTTTCAGGTTCGAGCCTGCTCCGGTTCAAGTTCTCCTATCCGAGGAAATAACTGGATCACTCCGTAAGCTGAAGGTGCAGTAATTAATTTCCATGTTCATCATTCCTGAATATACTCCTTTCTATCAAAGTAGTTGTGTTCTGAAATTTAGATGTGGACTACTAAAAGAGCATTGTGGTGGTTATTTTGTATAAATGCAGGGCTGTTGCACCCTTGTTAAGGACAGGTTCAAAAGCTTAGAGAAAAGAGGAATAATTGCCCCTACTGCCAAGAAGAGCAGAAGGTTAGTAATTAGTTCTTTTCACAATCTGCTCCTTTTATGATGAAACCTTCATAACGTTCTAACGAAATTGCACTTCTTTTCGACAGGAAATAGAAGTAGATTTGTTCGTTTGTTGAACTCGAGAACTCGAGAGATATCTATGGCGAATTCGACAGGGTAATGGTGATAGGTATAGTTTAAAGCAGCGAGGTTGAACAACATAAATACGTATCGACGTGACGGGCCTTTGAGATGTAGGTTTTTGTTTCTATTTCCTTTTATATATAGTTTCTATTGTTGAACTCGGGAACTCCAGAGACATCTATGGCGAATTCGACCGGGTAACGGTGATAGATATAGTTAAAAGCCATGAAGAGCCTTTAAATATATGGCTCCTCCTATACTGAATTGTTTTTTACTTTTCAATTTTGTGTTTACTCTGGTTTTTAATTTTATTAGCGATTGTTCTTATACATGTTGAAGTATGTAATTGATTTTTGTCGAGAAAAAAAGAATTTATAATTGTTTATTATATTACATGATTTTATTTTTCAATTTTTCTTTTTTGTGATTGGTTGAACTAATTAGCGGCGATTTGATGCAATATAATAATAACTAAAAAAAAGTTTTAAAGACAAAAAAATGGAATTAACTGATTAAAAGTATTTAAAGTTAATTAAAGTGTATGTATGCACATAATTTTTAAACAATAATCAAAGTAAATGAAGAAATGAATAATAATTTTATAAAACAAATGGATTATAGAAATTAGATGATAATGTTGAAATAAAAAAGATATATTAAATTAATTACTGATTAACAAAATTATATTTATAATCTCCATTCAAATTTATCTGAAATTGAGTCATTTCATACTTCGGCCCAAAACTCAAAGCCATAAATTTGGGTAGCGGCGGAGTGAGTTGCAGTTCACAAACGGAGTCGACCCACACTGCCGGAGCCGGCGGCTGATTGTGCACCATGCGCATAATTGTATCGAAGCTCACCGCCGTAAAATTCTGCTCTCTCTCTCTCTCTCTCTCGAGCTTTCTGTTTTCAGAAATTTCCTCCATGGTTTTTCCCCTTACTTGCATTAGTTTCAGCATCTCTGCAGAAGGGAACCTGCGCGGACCCTGCAATTTCGCCCTTTTTCAGCTTACGACGAACGTGGTAAATCTTGTTTGAAATTATCGATCTCTTTTTCTTTTTGTTAGCTGAAGGGACGGATTGTTCGGCTTCTCAGATGATGCATATAAAATGGAATTTAAGGGTTTATTTTTTCGTTTGATGCCTATTCGATGGCTATCGTTGCGTTTTTCTGTTTGGATATTGGAATCCGGTTGCTTGTATCGAAAAGAAATTAATCGCATTGTGCTCTAAGCAGAGATTGGATTAAAACGTTATTGACGGGAATTCTTATCCCTTAATTTTATGGAAAAATTGATAGAAATATGAGTAAAATATGGATGTGGACATAATTAAGCTGTCAATCTTATTGTTAGTATCTATATTTCTACTGTTGATCTTTCTTGATATTTGTATAGTATGTTAGCAATGTTGGCTAATCTCTAATATCAATGTTGAACCTTTGATTATGATAGTATCAATGGAAATATTATTATGTTGATGAACATTATATTACTTGGTTCTAACAACGAAGTGTTAGGGGACAGTACGCTTTTGGTCTTATTTTCATATGTTCATTTATCTGTGGCCTTTGTTTTACTCTTTGATCCAAAAGGAATGTTTGCAATCTGTAAAAGTGAATAGATGAGTTCATACTTATTGTCATTGTTGTTGAATGCCTGATTGAGATTGAGTTAATTTCAGAGATCGAGAAGGAGGCTGAAAGAAAAGTAGGATGGTTATTAAAACTAATCTTTGCTGGGACTGCCACATTTCTGGGTTACCACATTTTTCCATACATGGGTCAGAAAATTATATCTCTAAGTTACTTTTGATTTCTTTGGATGTTAAATGTTTGTAGTTTTCAATCCTTTCAGGGTGTAATCTTGAGTTAAATTTGTTCTTACAGGGGATAACTTGTTGCAGCAATCTGTTTCCCTCTTGCAAGTCAAGGATCCACTGTTTAAGAGGATGGGAGCATCGAGATTGGCTCGCTTTTCGATTGATGGTATCTCCTCACCTTTTCCCCTCCTGAATTGTTTAAGGCTTTTAACTATTGATGGTAAAACTTATCTCAAACTCTGCCCTTACTTACAGGATTTGTTCTATAGATTGTGTAACTGTGAGTTCTAGATACTTGTCTCGAACTTTTCTATCGTGTTGAAACTTTGTCGTGGGGCATATAATCCCTTGCCTGCTGTCTTGCTGCAGTAAATCTTGTTAGCCCATCATATTTTTTCTCGCCAGGATTCTAAGAAATTGTTTTAAGACCTTTTATTGAGATTCTGTAATCATGATACTGACGTAAATACGTATGCTAATAGCTAACGAAGGTTTTCGAACTAATGATGAAGCTCCTTTGCTCCCCTAACTTAGAAAAGGGTAAAATAAGAATGTTAGCAGGCTAAATTGCTGGGTCAGAAACTTCCAACTGCATTGGACAATAAAAGAAGCATCTTTCAAGAACGGATTTTAGATTTGCATTCTTTCTACTTTAGCAGCCTGACTCTTAACTGAAAAAACATTCTGTGTGGGAAGAGATCCCACAGTGGATGGAGAGGGGAACGAGAAGCATTCTTTATAAGGGTGTAGAAACTTCTCCCTAGCAAACGTTTTAAAAACCTTAAGGAAATGCCCAAAGATAACAATATCTGCTAGTGGTGGGCTTAGACAGTCTTGTCTCTAGTTTTATTTGATTGCACTCTTATGGGTAACTTCTCTAGTCCGAGCAAGCCTGTTGAATTTATTGCTGAGATCTGATTATTACATTTTTTTTTTCTTTATTTGCAACTACAGATGAAAAAAGGATGAAAATAGTGGAGATCGGTGGGGCTCAAGAGCTCTTAAACATGCTCGGGGCTGCCAAAGACGACCGTACACGCAAGGAAGCTTTGAAGGCTTTACATGCCATCTCACATTCAGGTTCAAATTCTAATCTCCACAGATACTTCTTTAATTTATTATCTACGCTTTAGTTTCGATCTTATTAACCTAGGAGTTGGGTGCATAAACATGTAACACATCTGGATTTCTGGTGTTCTGTAGAACGTTACGTCCTGATCTTGAAACTACACAATAATTTAGAGCTTCCTTGTATGTCTAGAAACTGCGACGATATAGGTGGTTCTACATCCATTTCGAAACGCTCATTTTTCATATTTAATTTTCCAGATGAAGCTGTTGGTGCTTTGCATAAAGCAGGGGCAATCTTGGTTATTAAATCGACCCCGGATTCAGCTGAAGATATGCAAGTAAACGAGTACAAGTCAAACCTAATGAAGAGATTTAGAGATCTTAGCTATGATGTTTCATCTTGAAGGAGATGGGGTGTCTTACATTTGCGAGATCGGTTGTTTCCACTCAAAATACTTTAACCATGTTAGAGATGTTGGGAAGAATTGAGATGTTGAGACCAGTTTTGTTATGCTTTTTAAGATTAAAATCAAGGCTTCTTCCTTACAGAGAATGTATAGTAGAGCCAACCCAATTATTGAACAAATTTCTCAAAATTTACAATTTTTTTAAATATCGAGTCTCGTGTTCTCTCGAGTCCCATTGTTGTTCTTAGCTTATCGAATAAAATTTTAAGGATGTTATGAACTTTGTCAAGTGTTGTAATTACACTATTGAACTTTTAATCAATCAGCTCTCTACATTTTGTTTAGTATTACAGTCGAACTCCTTAGATTTAACTTTAGATTTAGACTCTTCCCGTTTGCAATTTTGGATCTCATTTTCAAATACAAGTGTGTAAGGATGATTTTTTTTCTTTTGCTCACCATTCAATTATGCAAAAATTCACTCACAATTCAATTATGCATCATTGAACGTACCAAAATTAACTTAAAACATGAAAGAAGAAGAAAGAAAGATACTTACAAACTCTACAACAAATCATAATCTCCAAAAAAAAAAAAAAAAGATTCATGGTAACGAATTCTCACTTTTCAATGAAGTATTTATGTTTATAGAAATGGCAATAATGCTCGTTGTTACTGCTAGAATTATCATTACTGTAGCAACTACCTTATCCTTTTTGGTTGATATTCCATTCACATCCCTGCACGCCCAAACAAATTTGAGTTAAAAATTAAGTCAAAAGCTTAATGTTCTTATGTTGACATGTATAAGTTCATAAAAAGAACACTCAGAATATATATTCAACTCGGCTGAGATTATTTTCAGTTTAAGGAAGTACCTGAGGGCGATGGCGGCGGGGAAGATGAAGGCAAGGCAAGTAGCTGAAGTGGAGCCCATGAACTGAAAGATATACCATATGTTTGGGAATGCAATTGCAGCCAAGGAGGAGAACACCAACAAAGGCATTGTAATGGCTACAAACCTTGTTCTATCTGTGCCCAACGGAGCCTTCTTTGGGAACAGAAATTCATTTATATTCAACCTCAGTGGGAAGTTTTGCAAGGGGAAGACCAGCATCAGATGAACTGCATAGCTTAATCTCACCACATCATTCAACACAGCCCCAACTGCATCACCACTCTCATCAAAGTTCATCAAAATGTCTGACATTAACGACTCTCCAAACAGTAAGTACCCAAAAATTCCAATCGCAAAGTAGATAATAGCGCAGAGAAGAAGCGCGATTCGAACAGCAATGATCATATTTGATGGCTTTGCAAGCTCAGAACTTATTGGATGAACTGTATGATTGTCAAGAGAAAAGAAGTTCCATTAATTAAACAAATAGAGTCGACCACTTTGTTCTTCTAAAAAATTATATTAATAGGCCGAACAAATCAATAAATGAATATGGAACCTAAAAAATTATAGATATTTTTCAGTGATTCTCAACCACACTAAAAAAATAAAAAATCAAAACTAGTGAAACAATTCTCACTATTTCTTTTTAAACGAGGTAACGAATTAAAACCAGCAAAACTAATGATACTAATTCAAAGACAAAAGTCGACCAATTGGTTCGACCCACGAAAATTAAAGATTAATCGGTATTTTTAATAATTTTTATAAATATTCATCAAGATATTAATATTTTACAATATACTCTCTGATTTAATCATAAGCATCGAAATAATATTTTAATCTTTGTGAGTATATGTCCATCCCTAACTTTTAATGATCTAATTTTTATATTTTTTAAATAAAATTTTTAATGATTAATTTTTATTAAGAAAGGTATAACATTCTAATAAATTTAATAATATTTTACAAAAAAAAAAAAAATAATAAATATATAATAATAATAATAATAATAATAATATATAATTTTTAAACCCTCAAATTTCAATAAAATAGAGTATTTTTAAACTTTTAAAAAATATATTAATTTATTTACGAAATAAATAAATATATAATATAAAATATGAGTGGAGCAAGGACAAATTATCCCGGCCTACTCTATGTCGGTTCGGTTCAATACAAAACCGAACCGAACCCAAACCGACCAGTAAAGGAGTAAGGTTGGATGCTATTGCGTACCATTGAAATGGAAAGTGAAGGCTGTGACGATAACTGGTACAGCTGTGAAAAGGTCGAAGACGGAGGTGTCCTTGTCCAGCTTCGGTATCAATCTGGCGCTCTTCGTTTTCCCATGAACGATCGCCATGATCGCCATTACAGAGCTTATTCCGACAAAAACGACGGCCAGAACAACGGATATGAACGAACTGAATCTCAGAGAATCTGAAACACATCGAAACGATCGCCATTAAAACAATCATAATTTCATCAGTTTAATTGATTCGATAGTTTCCGGCTACTGACCGACTCGTCGGAAAAGAACCAGAGGAAGCAGAATTAAGACGGCGGTGAAAAGGATCGAGAACTCTCTCGCGTTCCACCATTGATCACCGAACCATTCTTGCAATACTCCTGAATGCATTTTTTCCCCTTCCTTATTTCCGGATAACACGTCCCCTGGAAATTCCACAGAGCAAAAACAGAGATTAATTGATTAGGAGAATCAATCGGAAAAATTAATCTCAAAATCAAATAAAATGAAGAATTTCTAATTCGTGCACTAATTTCTGCCTAGAAAACAAGTTAAATCAACGAGCGATTGAGAACTCCAGTGTCCGATACAACAAACCTATTATAATCTGGTATATAATCAAGCCACCAAGATTGGTAATCATGACACAAACTTGAGTAGCAATCGAACCAATCGGGCCGAACGACTCCTTCATCACGCCGGAGTACGTCGTCGAGTCGCCGGAATGAGTGAATCTGACCAAAATCTCCACAGAAATGTCTGTCAAGAAAGCGACAAACGCGATCAGGAGGAGGGCGGGGATAATGCCGAGGATCTTAAGAGCGAAGGGAATCGACATGATTCCAGCGCCAATTATGCTGGTCGAGACATTGAACACGGCGCCAGAGACCGACGCAGTTCTCGGAGAGGACCTCGACGCCGGCAGTAGAGGTACGTATTCCGGCGACATCCCGGCGACGAGTCGATGATGAACCGGAGAGAAAATCGCGGAAAGAGAAGGAAAAGAAGAAGACGGAGGGGGAGGGCAAATATGTCAAATCTCCTGCGACGTAGGGTGTGGCTATTATATTCTAAGGAGTTATTTTTTAAAACTTTAAAAAAATATATTCAGTTTCATCTAAAAAAAGTTTAATCTATTATTAAAACTTTTAAAATTAAATAGTATTTTTATTAATTTAATTTTTAAAATATATTAAAAAATATATAACATTTAAACAAAAAACAATAATATTTAAAGAGAGAGATATGTACGAAGCCGAGATGATGGACAGATGCTTGCCATTTGCATAAATGATTAATAGTTTTTTTTTTTAAATATATTTTAAATTTTAAATAAAAACAAAAAAAATATATTTAAACTAAATTAATATTAAAAAGAGAGAGAGAGGGAGATGTATGAGGCCAAGATGATGGATAGATGCTTTGTTAATACTTTATTATTATTTTAATATATTTATTATTATTTTTAATTGAAATTAAAATTTGTTAATACTTTTTCTCATACAATTATTCCCCCTAATAATTTGGTTACCATAATTAAATCACATTGATTAATACTAATTTACCAAAATCCTTTTTACCTTCCCAAAATAATTTTAACTAATTTATTATTTATCTTAAATTTGAGGTCGTTGAAATTAATAAACGATTTTAATAAAATTATATAAATTTTTAATAGTAAATATTAAGTGAACTTATATTTGTATATAATGGAAAAAAATTATATAAATGAAATAATTTATTAATAAAATACTAAATCTACCTTTAATTTTAATTTTATTTTCATTTACTAATAAATATAGTATAAATAATATGCATTAAATAGGTTGTAAGTTTGTTTAGCCATGCCTGTTAATAATTTTTTTAAATAAATAATTTTTAGTAAAATTATATACAAAAAATATTAATTGTAATTAGTATACTCATCAAATTTAATAATTAACTATATTACAAAAGTTAAATAGTGAAGTAAATAAAAATATGATAATAATAATAATAAATTGAATAAAATTATTGAAATTAATATTTTAAAAAAATTTAGAGGTTAAATGAAAAAGGTGGAAAAGGAAATGGGAGCTGGTAATGCTTTCCTCTCAAATGAAATGTTTTTGTAAATCCATGAGCAAGCCTGCGATTTGGAGAGGCCAAAAGCGGCGGTTCACAATCCCATCGGCTCAACAATCCTTTGTTTGATGGCAAAATCGCTTCCATTGGCGTCTCGCCTTCAACAATTCGCCAAGGTCGTCGTCTCCTCCAAAAAGCCCCAATCACCCACGGCGAGGCAGAAGCCCAAGATCCGAGTTTCGCCGCCTGAAACTCCGATCTCCGATTCCGTCCGAGTCATCTCGGAACCGGCGCAGCCGAAGAAGAACATGGAGGTGAAGAATCGGATTCCGTTGGCCGATGTGGTGTCGGACTGCGCCAAACGGTGGTTCCAGGACACGCTCAAGGAGGCAAATGCCGGCGATACGGCAATGCAGGTCTTGGTAGGGCAGATGTTTTGCTCTGGCTATGGAGTTCCCAAGGACACTCGGAAGGTTTGCTTTTCGTTTTGATTTCTACATTTTGAGTATTCGTGTTGATTTCTTGCGGATGAATAGATTTGGGGAATTAGAGACGATTTTTGTGTGATTTGAGAGGAACCTTGAAGGATTGTTATTATATTTCGGTTAATCTGTTGGTTAAGAGAATGTAGGTTCTTACTGGATTAAGTTCATTCAAGAATTCCATTCAATTAGTGGGTGTATTTTAGTGCTGCTGAGATTATTCTATAGGTTGTATTGTTCGATATTGAATCGAGATTGGGGGAGGCTCTTTAATGGGCATTGTTCTTGCTATTACGTAATTTTTGGCTTGGGAGAAACAAGAGGCCTTTCATGGTGTTTGACTCTAAAGGTTTTGCCTCTTATTCTTTATAATTAGAGTCATTTTTGCCAATACGGACATACCTCAACTAGTTAAGGCAGTTTAAATCCCCACACCCACCTACCATTGAACCAAAATATAACTAGAGTCGTTTTTATGACCAACTTCCTTTCGTAGTACCCTACCCAGGGGAAGTTGAATCCCTACTGCCTCCTTGAAAGAGAGATGTCGTGAACCACTAGACGATGGGGGCATACTTGCCCGACTGCCACAACACTTCTTTTTGTGGTGATTTTTTCTTTACTTTTTCCCATGAACTATCCTGATTTTCAGAATCCCTTTTGAATATATAAATTAAATTTCTCTAGAGGAAAAAGTAATATCATTCTAATGTTTAAATGAATGTTGGGTTTCTGAATTAAGGGGCTTGCTTGGATCAATCGAGCTTCGAAATATCAGGCATCAGTTTGGAAAGCAAGCGATAGACATCCAGGTATTCCAGTCCTCCGCGTAGTCAATTGAGATAGTAATCTTTTCGAATTGCTTCCTAAGTTTTCCAAACTTTTTGTTGTTCTTTAGCTTACTTAGCCACCGATTCGGAATCAAGCGATAGGAGAGTCAAACGAGATGACATCAGACGATCCTTTTCTCAACTTCACTAATCCAAGTAAGTTGTTCTGAATTCTATCCTTTATGGAATAGAGTTGGACTCTTTATATGGTTCTAATTCACATTTGTGTAATTTAGTATAAAATACAATAAGTTTTGTGTTTCTCAGTCTGCTGAGATTGATCTCTTTCATTTGTATATAGTTTTTATGTTTTTGGTCCATTATCTACCTATTATTCCTATTTAAGCATAGTTCGGATTTTAGAAGGACTATAACATTTTTGGTTGAAATCCCATATTAGTACCTGACCTTTTAAATTTATTCCATTTTTGTGCTGATATTTTGCCATATAGTTTATAAGATAGACGAGTATCTTTGTATACGTGTATTAACAGGCTTACTTGGACAAGTATTTGTTGGAGCTGATATTAGTAACTACGGTACGGTGCCCGAGCCCCGTGTTTTTTTTCTATAAGAAAATTGCTAGCAAATTATCTTAAGGCTGCAAAGGGAGACCATTTCTACTCTAATTAGGAGATTCTTCAGAAGATAGTTATGTGTAATAACATAATTGTAATTTGGGATAAGCTATAAATCAGTTTTTTCATATTTCATATTGTTTCCTAATTTATGTCATTCATTTTTGCAGTTAGTAATCCGTTCACTGCCAAGTTCACAGTCAAAATGGGGTGTCTTTTCTCTGTATGAGCATGTAAAGCTTATGGTTATCTATTTACCTTCCCTCATGCTCATGCTGTACTGGCTGATTAAACTTTAAAAGTGAATGATATGGTCTTACAAAGTATAACAATAATCTATTTCTTGTCAAATTTTCTGTTACAAATTTACAAGCAATGTTGAAGATGTTGATAAATACTAAAGACAGAAGAAACCTTGTTCGGGTTGGTTTTGGGTCCCCTTCCTCTTCTTCTTGGTAGAGACTTGAAATAAATTGTGTATAAATTAAAGGCTTTGTATTGTAGCAGGGCAGCCGGTGCGGCTACTATTTCCCTTCACGCTTTCCCTTTCTCCATTCCCATGGCTGCTCTGGGTTTCTAGAAGCCCACAACCCTATCCTTTTAGCTCGAGCTTCATTCTCCCACTGTTATGAATCATGAATTAGAATCCATTAGAAATTTAGAATTGAGTAAAGTGATCATGTAAAGTAGCATACACGTAACACTTCCCCTCTGTTAAAACTGTTTGTAAACTTGAATGTGACAATATCTGTCTGAATTGTAGTTCTTTTTTCCAAAATGTTGAGGTGGATGTGAAATTGATTTATAATTGGTACGTTTATAAAACATAATATATATTTAATTCATTTAAAACATACATATATCAAAGGCAAAGGCAAGTTAAGTATATTTAACTATCACGTTAGCATTTCAAATTTCAGAACTAATTACAAATCTAGTTCAAACTTTAGGGACCAAACAGAAGTTAAATTTAAATCTCAAGGGTCAAAAGTGTTACTTGAAGTTTATGGGATATAAGTTTAACGAATGAAATCAAAATGTAACGCACCTTTGCCAGCTCTGCTCGTTTGTCATAGGCAGTGTAATGCCACGCAAAGCCCTTTTTCAGCATTGCTTCCTGTAGAGAGAACCAAAAACTTATTCTTACATAACCAGAAACATGAAGCCATATGATCCATCGTGGAAAGTTGAAATAGTGTAATTAGTGTTACCTGAATAAATTTTCCATTACAATACAGGTCACCCACACATCGGTTATACCGATCTTCTCCGTACACAAGTACTCTCAAACACTTGCCTTCAACAAGCTTTCTCAGCTCTTCTTTTGCCTCTTTCCCATAAGGCATTGCGCTTTCTGGTGCATCTATTCCTCTGCATTATCAAAATTCAACTAAGCCTAAGGGTCAATGGAGTCTGGAAATCGTTGAAGTGTGGAACAATCACTATTTTTATTCAGGTTAAAATCGTATTTCGATTTAGTGCTCTTGAAAAATGAATCTTTAGTCTATTTGCAAAATGATTCTATGCACAATGATCATCATTTAATAAAAGTTACGAGAGTATCTTTTAGTAAATTCGGAATGATGTTGCTGTGAAATTGCAATGAAAAAAAAAAGAGAAAATATAAATCAGTGAACTTTTTAATAGTACAAAAATTAAAGTAGACATTTTGAAATTACATGAATCAAAATAGACAAACGATTTGAAAAATTATACATCAAAATGAAAAACAAAGTATACATCAAAATGAAAAACAAAAAAACTGAAAGTTCAAGAATCAAATCACACGGTGCTAATTTTAATTACCTGAGACGAATCCTGTATTTTCTTGCAAGAATCTCCTCATTCTGAACAGTAAGCACCCTTTTGAGGGAGAAGAAACAGGCATCAAATCCCAATAACTTATTGAAAAAGTCCAAGTGTATGTATGCAGTAGAGAAGAGATATAATTTACCTGTAACCAGCATCAGTTATTGTCTTGTGAAGTGCATCAGCCTTCGCGTAGTTCTTGGCGTTTCTAGCTTGTGATCTTTGAATGGCTGCGTTCCTAACCTCCATTGGAATACAAGAGGACTCTCGAGGGTGTGCTGTACTCACATACACTGTCACTGTATCACCATCTGCTACAGCTTTTGCATCAACCTGGTATGAATTCAACATTTAGAAATGAGAACACACCTGTTATCAACAAAATGGTTGGTCATTTCCCATAAAAGCATCCTTTCTCACTTACTGGCAATGTCTGCAGCTCAAACTTGACTCCATCTGGTAGCGATGTAGGCACTGGGGCCGGAGCAGAAAGTTCGACAAGAGTATGAGGAAGAGGTAGACCATAGAAAGCCAATAATCCCTGTTGAACAACAGAAATAAAAACAAAGAACTTGATTGAGTGTGTTTGACATTCCTTTTAANTTTTTTTTTTTTTTTTTTTTTTTTTTTAACTTATAGCTTGATTTTCCAAGAACAAAAGTGGTTAAGAAGTTTTAAAAATGAAAAGAAAGTACTTAAATGCTTTTAAAGGAAGCATTTAAGTATTTTTTAAAAACATAAACGTTCTTGAAAGCACTATTTTCAAAAAGTAATTTGACACTTTTCAAAAAGTAATCTGTTTTCCATTTCAGTTCATCAGATCCAACCCCACTGGATTTTGGACTGTTCTACACAAGCCATCTAGCTAAGTCCCCATGGATCTGATTTCTCTCTCCTAAAAATTTGAATTCGAAATGGAAAGAACAACGCATTTCCTTATTATCATCAGAGCTGCTCATATTTGACAGAATGAACTTTGACTCTTATCAATTGAACTATTTAACCTGCAGAGATTCCCAGTTTACCAATCCAACATAACAAGCAAGAGAATTCCTATTTGTACCTCGACATCTTTCTTCTGGTGTCTCTTGAGTGTCTGAATCACAAGCCTGGATGCTTCTTCAGGCGTTTTAGGAGGTGGTTTCTCCGACCTCCAAGCTTCAGCCAGTTTTCTATACCTTCACACACACACACAGATCATCACAAACAATCAGAATCTCTCCACTCTGTAACTACAATTACTTTCACAAATCTCCACTCTGTAACCAAACAATCAGAAATACTTTACCAATTCGCCTGTGCCTTCTTCGACGAAACCACATGCTTACTAAGTCCTTGAGGAACCTTTCAAAAATTCATCAAATCAAAATCATCAATACCAAAGCATAGATCGTGTGAACAACAAACTTCACTAGATCACCAGACAGAATCCGATTCAAAATTCAATCAACCAGAAATGCAGCTCGAGATGAGCTTCAGATTGAGAACATACCTGCGAGGTGATCTCGAAATCAAAGAGATCGTGAGCCAGAGCCGAGACGCCGACGGTGGCCGGCGAGACGCCATGAGGACCGAGGGAATCGGCGTCGGCGGCAGCGTTAGGATTGCAGAAGTGACCGCAGAGGAACCTGAGAACGTTCCCCATTTTTTGCTGCCTTAAACAATGGCGAATCTAAGGTAATGAAATGGTTTGATAAATTGGACTGAAAAATTCTTAACACTCACGCAAGACCTTNTTTCTTTCACACTTTATTTAGTCTCTACTTTTCCTTTATTTTCTAAGTGCAGCTGTAGTGAGAGTAAAGGAAGACACGTGGATGGCTACGATTCGCTGAAACGACTCGGAATTCAGTGTTGATTTCTAACCATCCAAATCAAACCAGAATTGGCCATAACAGATGAGGTTTTAAAGTAATGAAATTTATACATTTTGTTAATAAATTTTAGCATATGGTTAGATTTTTTAATATTTTATTATTAGGTGTGCATTTTCTGAAAATTAATTTTGAGTATGATATCATGTTTGATTTATATTAATTAGATCATTTTCATTTTTTCCATTCTTGAAAATATTTCATAATAAAAAAAATACAAAAGACAAAAAATATATATATATATATATAGAAACATAATATATTATTGTTGTAGTCAAATTAAAAAAATAAAAAAAAATTGTTCCCTAGTGGGTGCATATGTTTTTTTTTTTTTTTTTTTTTATCTATAATAGAATATAATTTTTATTTTACCAAACGAGCATGACTATGAGCAACTAGAGATAATTTGGAGTCTAACCCCTGAGTGGAGGAGTTCAACCCTAAGAAGAGGAGTCTAACCCTGATGTAAAGAGTCGAACTCCCCAAATGGTAAGTTCGACCCTAAGAGGAGTAGCCGAGGAGTTTAGCTGTAATAGTCTAAGCCCACTGATAGTAGATATTGTCCGTTTTGATCCGTTACGTATCTCAGTCAATCTCACAGTGGAGTGGTTCCATACCTTTATAAGGAATGATTTGTTCCTCCCTCCAACTAATATGACACAATCCACCCCATTAGGAGCTAGCGTCCTGGTTGGCACACCGCCCCGTGTTTGGCTTTGACACCATTTGTAACAGCCCAAACCCACCTCTAGCAGATATTGTCCGTTTTGGCCCGTTACATATCCTCTTTAGCCTCACGATTTTAGCCTCACGCCTTTAGCCTCACATCGAGATCTTACATTAAAGAGGAGGCGTTCAAAATTACGAAATTAGGGACTTTATTCATGTGAAAATAGATAGCAACTTACAAGTAAAAGCGAGTATAGATTGATTTAAGGGTTTGGGGAAGTGAGCATGACATGGTAACTAACAAATTGTTTCGAACTTTTTAATTTTCCCTCCATTTCTACTGACTTCTTCAAAGCTAAGGAATTGAAATATGAAGCATCTCCTTGAATTCCAGTCTCCTGGTTTCAGTGTAGAACGTCTTGTGTTTGTTTGGCCAATAGGTTAACCAAATCCAACCTCTGATCTCCCATTCCAAGGTTTTCCTTCTCGCCGTTCCGTCGATCTTCCACCAAACACTCTCTCCGTACTCATCTCCGGCGAATATGACGCCTCCCTGTCTGTTGAATGGCCGGAAAGCGCTCGAGTACCGGTCCCGGAACCAAGCTCTAGGGTTTATCAGTGCAAGTTTCGATGGCTTCCTCGAGGCCACCTCTTTGCCATCGGAGCTGTCGTGGAGGTACCAGTTCAGGATTCCGGTGTTGCCATAGACGGACTGCTCGAATTTCCATGGCTTCAAGCTTGCCGTTACGGTCTCTCCGACTGCTAATTTGAGGCCTGGGTAAGGGTTTGAGGGTTCGAATCCGGCTTCTAGGGTTTTCTCGGCTCCGACTTCTATTATAGGGTTGTCTGATGATTTGCTTACTGAGACGCTCATTATGTTTGTTTGTAGAGTTGGAGTGAGCTGCAAGGAGATCCGTGATGGAAAATACTTCTCTGATCCGCCGACTCCTCGTTTGGACAAGAGCATGTCGTTCACGAGCGGGATGATGTTGCACCTGTAAGAATTCGAGGTACGTTTTGAACTCCAATGCCAAAGATACGTGAGAATCTTCACTATTAATTACTTCTAGCAGCATGATAGATCAGTTTCGGAATCGTTTTTTTTTTCTAGAATTTGCCTTTGTGTCTTAGTCGTTACTTTTAGTGCAATAGAGAAGAAGTTTAAACTCAATTGTGGAAGATGCGTGAGAATCCTTAACATCGATTACTTCTGATAGCTTGAAAGATCAGTTTGGAATCAATTTTGCAAGAATTTATCCTTCTTTTTCGTTACGTCTAGTGTGTGAGAGAGAAAAAATTCGTTCTTAGCAGCACAGAAGTTAGCTTCGAAGTTCAACATACCTTATGTTGTCAACGTGAACTCTCAGATTAATCCACTTTTCTCGAACCTCAGCCTTGTAATTGAACTGCAGAACCCCTTCTAGCTGGTGATAATTTAGAGAGAGTTGCAATCTTTCATCAGTCGAAGGATTGCGTGAGTTCTCAATGCAATCCATTGCAATGACAGGGCAATAGAGTTGAACTTTCCACAATCCATGTGTTGAAAATGAATAAGAGAACAAAGGTGAGGGTGTTTTGAGCATGCAGCTGTTGGCTTTGAGCTCGACTATCCAGTTGGTGATTGCAAGGTTTATGGACCTCATCCATTGCTCTTCTATATTAGACCCCAACAGTTTCATGAGCATCTTTGATGCCTGTCTTGACTGAAAATTGGTTAAATGATACTTGAGAGTTGTCAGACAATCCAAACGCAGACCGGTCGGAGCTTCATAAATGCAAATCAGGAATAGAAGGTTAAGAAATGTAACATTGAAAATTTCTTTTGGGTTGAAAGTAATGTTGAGTTTGAGGAAACCAAAGCTAAAATTCTTTTGCTGGTCTGAGCCATAATGAAGAACATCGCGAATACAATTAAGCAAGAGACTGGATATGCTTTCTTGGTCATCTAATAAATTTGAGGATTTGGTGCTGGTCTTTAAGGGTTCTGAACTCCAAAGAGAGATAGGAAGGCTAAAATCTGCGATAACCGATAAAGTAATGGTTGCGGAATGAAGGCTTTTGGCTGCAACAACATTGAGGGAGGAGTTGCTTGAGCTTGAAGAGCATATGGATGTAGAAATGGAAGTTGTTTTCCATTGAGAAAGTGGTGGTAGGTTCTGTATCCAGGAATAAACATCGGGAAAGCTACAAGGAGCCATGCAGTAAGTTAGCAAGATTGAACTCTTTTTCCTCTCTGTAAGGGTAAAGGATGTTATTTTCTTCTATATTTATAGACTCTTTGATGAATGGAATTTTAGTAAAGCAAAGTTTCTAGAACGTGGAAAAGTCAACTGGAAAAGTGATCCATTGGCATCAAGAACGAAGAGAGAAAAGGTAAAGAACACGATAAGATTGGATGGTTCTGCATAGAAAAGAGATGATAGGCATTTCACCTTTTAATTGAGGATAACTCTTCACACAAACCCAACAATCTTTGATCAAGAGTTCAATTCTCTATATAATATTAGGCATTTAGGGGCTGCAGCCTATAACACCAAAAAGAATCCTCGTAAAAGCGATAAAAACATTTAACACAACTTCTGGAGATATTAATAAAAGACTATCAAAATCAATTAAAATAAAGCAAATCCTTTTTTATTAGAATACGTCTGTAGATCCCACTTGAAGTTAGATATATCAGAGGAAGTCATTAATAGGTTATAGTGGGTATTTTCAGGGTTGAATTTGGACATTTTTTTACTTTTGATTTTAAGTATTTGTTGTGTTTGGTGTGATGGAGTAATCTTCTAAATTAGTTATGAAAGCATAGTAATTTTATCACTTGTTGGAGTTTGATATTCCATTGGATGAAATCGAAAGCTTTTAGAGCTCCACGTCATCAAGGCTTTCTATTTCCCACTAGGCCAGAAATAAATTACAAAATTTTTAGAGATAAGGAGCTTACCTGAGTTCGTTTTCTTTAAGCTATAATTTTTTTTGGCTATTTCTAGGTGTGAACGTTCCCCCTTCTTTCATCTTTTCTTCTCTATTATCCAGTTGGAGAGTTTTTTTCTTTTTTAATCATTGNTTTTTTTTTTTTTTTTTTTTTTTTTTTTTTTTTTTTTTTTTTTTTTTTTTTTTTTTTTTTTTTTGGATTTCAAAGTTGAAGATTCTTTTTTTGTAACTATTTGATAGACCTTGTCTTGCTTAATTTGAACCCCTTTTTGTAGGCTTCTTTTTTGTAAACGCTTGTTATTTCATTTTTCTCATTGAAAGTTCGGTATTTTATAATAATAGTAACAATAATGAAATTGTGTCTGATATGAAAAAAAAAATTAAAGATAAATTAAAAAGTTTAAAGTGAAAATGTACTTAACTAGATACAATTATCAATGAAGCTACATAAACTTTTACTGACGAAGAAATTCCAATGTGTAGTTTAATTTTATTTGCATGTATAAAAATCTAGATCTGCCTTGTTTGTTGCTTAGAAAGATAATAAGTGGAAAAGAGACCTCAGACGATTAGTCTCTATCCATTTCCAATGATTTCTTATGAGCTAAGGAATTGAAAGATGGAGAATCTCTTTGAATTCCAGCCTCTTGGTTTCGGTGTAAAATGTCTTGTGTTTGTTTGGCCAATATGTTAACCAGATCCAGCCTCTAATCTCCCACTCCATAGTTTTCCCTCTTGCCTTTCCATCAATCTTCCACCACACATTCTCTCCATACTCATCGCCTGCGAATATGACCCCTCCCTGTTTGTTAAAAGGTCTGTGAGCACTCGAGTAACGGTCCCGAAACCAAGCTTTAGGGTTTATGAGTGCAAGTTTTGATGGCTTGGTGGAGGCCACCTCTTTCCCATCCGAACTGTCGTGAAGGTACCAGTTAAGGGTTGCAGCATTCCCATGGACGAACTGCTCAAATTTCCATGGCTTCAAGCTCACCATTGCAGTCTCCCCTACTGATAATTTGAGGCCTGGGTAAGGCGTTGAGGGTTCAAATCCAGCTTCAAAGGTTCTTTCAGTTCCAACCTCAATTTTAGGGTTATTTGAAGATTTGCTTACTGAGACACTCATTATGTTTGTGTGGGAAGTTGGAGTGAGTTGCAGTGAAATTCGTGATGGAAAATGTTTTTCTGATCCACCAACTCCACGTTCTGACAAGAGAGTCTCGTTCACAAGCCTGATGATGTCGCACCTGAAAGAATCCGATAGACTTTTTAAACTCAGTTGTCAAAGACATAACACCAGCTACTTCTAATAGCTTGAAAGATCAGTTTTGCATCTGTAGAAATTGCCTGTTTTTGTTGTAATTCCAATGAGAGAGAAGGGATTAGTTCTTAGCAGTAAGGAAGTAATAGCTTCAAAACTCAACGTACCTTATGTTATCAACGTGTACCCTCATATCAATCCACTTATCTCGAACCACAAGCTGGTAATTGAACTGCAGAACCCCTTCAAGCTGGTGATAATTTAAAGAAAATTGCAATCTTTCATCTGTTGAAGGATTGCTGGAGTTCTCAATGTTGTCCATTGCAATGATGGGGCAATAGAGTTGAACTTTCCACAGCCCATGCGATGAAAATGAATAAGAGTACAAAGGTGAGGGTGTTTTTAAAGTACGGCCGTTGGCCTTGAGCTCCAATACCCAGTTGGTGATTGCAAGGTTCATCGACCTCATCCATTGCTGTTCTAGATTCGACCCCAACAGTTTCATAAGCACCTTGGATATCTGCCTCGACGTAGAATTTGCCAAATGATGCTTGAGAGTCATAAGACAATTTGAACGGAGATCGGTGGGAGCTTCATAGATGCAGATTAGGAATATGAGAGTAAGAAACGCGAGATTGAAGATTTCTCTTGAGCTGGAAGTGATATCGAGTTTGAGGGAGTAATGGCTAGAATTCTTTCTTTGGTTTGAGCCATAGTAAAGAACATCATGAACACAATTAAGCAAGAGGGTGGACATGGTTTCTTCATCGAATAAATTTGAGGAATTGGTGCTGGTCTTCAAGGGTTTTGAGGTCCACAGGGAGATTGGAAAGCTGAAATCTGCAATAATTGAGAGAGTAATGGTTGGGGAATGAAGGTTTTTGGCAGCAACAATTTTGAGAGAGGAGCTGTTTGAGGTTGAAGTGCATATGGATGTAGAAATGGAAGTAGTTTTCCATTGAGAAAGGGGTGGAAGGGTCTGTATCCAGGAATAGACATCAGGAAAGCTACAAGAAGCCATGGGAGCATGCAACAAGTTAATTAACAAAAGATTGAACTCTCCTTTTCTCTCTTGTAAGAACAAATGTGGATGTTGTCTCTCTCATATTTGTAGACTCTTTCATGAAGGGAAGTAAAGCAAAGTAAAGATTCTTGGAGGAAAAGTTAGGTAAAAAGGCGATTATTGCGAGCATTGGCATCAAGAATGAGGAGAGAAAATATAAAAGAAGTTGATAAGGTTGGATAGATGTGCAAATGAAGAGGTTATTGATAGATACCTTCTAATTAGGGAGAACTCTTCACACACAGCCCATCTTTTATTTATTTGTTTATTATATGGATAGGTATCTTTATCAATATGATAGAGGTATCTATCAATAACCTCTTTATCTCCGTGAACTTTAAAACGTGTCTAATAGGTATGTGTCTTAACTGTCAGTGTCAGTTTTGTATATGTTATGTCTCTCTGAACTTTAAAATGTTAAAATTCATATTAGACAAAATTGAAATAGGTATCTAACAAGATCTTAAACTTACAATTTTAAAGTTTAATAGGTCCATAATTTAAAAATACCAAACTCATTAGATACATACTTGATAGTCTAAAAACTTATTAAACGCTCCTTAAAGTTAAACACCTCTAAAACATAAAGCTTTAGATTCTATATTAGATACAGATAGTTTAGTTTAAAAATCTATCAAACATAAATCTTTTAGACTCAAATTTGAAAAATACCAAATTCATGGGTGATAATTCAAAAACTTGTTAAACACGAAGTTTAAAGATTAATAAAACACAAATCTTTTAGATAATTTTTACAAAATTTGAACTAAACTGATATAATTGAAAGTTTATGAATGCATATTTAACCTTTTTTTTGTTTAATAAAAAATAGAAGTCTATACGAGTAGGCATCTAATTCCTTCTGGGGTCTACAACACCTTAGACTTCAAAGAATTTTGAAAAATGAGAGATTACCATATTTATAAAATATTGAAAAAAGCCTTTTTCATTTTTTTTACGCGTTTGTAGATCTTGTATGTTCTGTCTTCAATAATGTTCATTCGTTTTATCCAAATATTTTTTATTCATAAATATTTATATAAATTAACTAAAACACTAGTAGGTTTAGTTACATTTTTTTTCAAAATTATTTTAAGACACAAATTTATTTGATTTGTTCAATATCTAAAATGCTTCTATTACTATTAAATTACCATAAGAAAACCACTATTAATATGAACTAATTAAGTTAAATATTGTATTTAAAACGCTATAACAGTTGATTAACAGGTCGTTGTCAATGTAGTCATTAGGGTTGCAGCTGGAGGTGGACATGGAAGATGNTTTTTTTTTTTTTTTTTTTTTTTTTTTTTTTTTTTTTTTACCAGAGATCGTCAAACTTGTCGGTAGCAACGGCAGGGGCTTTGATGGTCACCAATGTGAGAGGTCTATAAAAATTTGGTACGGATTACATGTTAAACACTAAAAAAATTATTTCAAGTATCTCTCTAAAAGTGACTTATTTCTCTAATTTATTTATTTATTTTTAATTAAAATGTCATTTTGAATGGTTGCTAAACACTATAGATTTTATAAACTATTTTTTTTAACCAAATGTATCCTAAGACTAATTAATAATTTACTAAGATTAATTCAATTATCTACTTGTAGCATTTAAATCCCCAAGTTTTTTAATTATTTGTGAAGAAATAAGTATAAAAAAAAAATTAAATTAAATTGTTACATGAAATTAAGTATATTTTAACTTCAGAGTTTATTAGATCAATTTTTTAACTTTATGATGGGATCCCATATCTCTTTAATTATACACATTTTTACTATAAATGTTGTCTTATTGTTTATAATGTTTTGTTATTTTTGATTTGGACACAATGAATACTTTCATTATTCTGCCCAACCCCCACAGATTCCCATTTAATTTAGGTCATAATTATTTATATTTTCTCTTTTATTCCCTTCTTCTTTCCATCCATATCTTCTTATCTATAGTATATAATTATTCTATTGTTCAAAAGTTAACTATAAACTTACAAAAATAATAATAATAATAATTCTTTATTAGCCTCTCAACTTCATAGCTTGCAGTCGATGCTCGAGGGGTCAACTTTGTTCATGGAGGCCAATGACCGCTCCGTGAGATTAGTCTCTTGGTTTTTGGTCTATCACTTAAGTTCATGGTTGGAAATTTCTTTTTCAATGTGGTCTATTGCTTAAGCCAGACGATGACAATCTATTCTATTTTTGTTTGATGCTTAATGTATATGTATTATTCAATTTTTAAGATGTTGTTTAACATTGGTTAAGATTCAAACGAGACTTCAATATCTATATATTGAATGGATGCACCGTATGAACATGAGTGCGATCGAAACTATAAATATATGAACCTCATGATCTTCATAAAGATGTAAAAATAAAATAAAAACTCTTAAGGGCGAAGTTGCAACTTGCCCACCTATATATATATAAATATATATATAGACAACCGCGTGAAGGGCCTCAATTCCTTTGGGTTTTTCTACGAACAAATAAATTCTCTGAAACCCCGCGGTATTAATTTTGCAGCGTACCGCCAGATCTCACTCTCCTCCACCAATGGCTTCTCCACCGACACTTCCGATTTCCGGCCATCAGTCGGCCACCGGAGCTCCATCTCAGCCGCCCATCGCCACCCCGGCCTTCCGCGCATTTCTCTCTCGGTTAACTTCCTCCGTCCGCCAAGGCTTCTCCCAACGCCGCCCTTGGTCGGAGCTCGTCGATCGGAGCTCCTTGGCTCGTCCCCTCAACCTATCCGAAGCCTATTCCCGGATCCGCAAGAACTTTTCATATTTCCGTGTCAATTATATCACTCTCTTGACCCTTGTTCTCGCTTTTTCTCTCCTCTCCCATCCGTTCTCTCTCTTGACTCTTCTTGCCCTCCTCGCGGCTTGGAGTTTTCTCTACATTTTCCGTCCTTCCGATCAGCCTTTGGTTATTCGCGGCCGTACTTTTTCCGATTTCGAGACGTTGGTCGGGTTGGGGGTTCTGACTGTGATTGTTGTGTTTCTCACTAGTGTTGGATCGCTTCTGATATCGGCGTCGATGATTGGATTTTCCATTGTGTGCATTCACGGTGCGTTTAGGCTTCCAGAGGATCTCTTCCTTGATGACCAAGAGCCTGCAAATGGAGGGTTCCTATCATTTCTCGGTGGCGCGGCCTCCGCTGCTTCAGCCGCAGGTCCTGCAATTGCAGCGCGTGTATAGCCAGATCCTGATCGGCGCCTGATGGCAGTTTAATCATGGGTTAGTCTTACCTGTTGTACTCTTTGCAATTTGAATTCTTTGGCTGCGGGGGAGATCGTGTTTCTTGTGATCTGAAAGAACTGGATTAGGGTTTGTTCTCTCTTATGTAGATTGTATCTGAAGATTCTGCAAGCTTATAGATCAAATTTTGTTTAGTTTGTTCTATATACAATATCATAAATTGGAGTCGGTATTACTTAGGGCGATTATTACGCAATTCTTTTACCATAGTCTCTCATCTCTTAATCTAAGGCCTGAAGAACCCCATTATCATGTATGTTGCTATTACGGTTATGTTTAATGCCAGATTTTGTTATCTTCTAATGGAATTCAAAGTATGTCAATAATTCGGTTGTTATGGGACTGTTTCCTTTCATGCTGCTCTTTTTATGTAGTTGCCGGATGAATATGGTTGTGTACTGCGCTTCACATCGTGATATTATTACCAAAATGATATGTGTATTTGCAGGGGTTGGGTTGTGGGGGCTTCTGGGAAGGGGTTACACTGTCATTCATGTTCATTTTCTTTTGTAGGAGATTTTGGATTTGATTTCTTTGAATTTAGTGAAATTCATAATTGCTTGCTCTCCAGATTATTTATTCAGGGATCTTGTACAGATTATCGTTTCATTTAGCATCACTTTCTTTCAAGTTGTATGGAAGGGGAGTTTTGAGAATGGAAAGGGTAATGGTAAAGGAGAGGGAAATGATGAAGAGAGAAAGAAAAGGGTAACAGTATACATTGGCCCCTATGTTTTCTCCCCTTCTAGTCCCTTTAATTCACATCTTCACACTCAAGATTTGGTAGTCCCTTTATCTTTTTTTTCTAACTTCCATTGAACAAATGAAAGAATACTAGGGCGTATAGAACAACATACCGGAAAGAAAGGAAGCCTGAAAGTACCTCATGTTTTAGTTCAATGAGATGGATTTGCCTGTTGTGAACAATCACATGGTTACCCATTTCACATTGACTCTAACAACCCAAGTTCATTGCTAACAGTTATTGTCCTCTTTGGGTTTTCCCTTCTAGGCTTCCTCTTAAGATTTTAAAACGCGTTAGGGAGAGGTTTCCCCTCTTCAACCGGGGTGGGATCTCACAATGCCCCACCTAAATAGCTTACTTGGCTTGAATTGGATTGCATTGTACATGAATGAGTGTAAGTTGTCATGTCTCATCACTTGCAACACAAAGTGGAGTAGTCTGAGAGTTTAGGAACATTGTTGTGACTTGTTATATTGATTAAAAGAGCTCTGTTAGAGTCAGTATTTTGAGAGAATAATTTGATAGAGTAACAAGTAATGCTCAAAGTGCCAAGTTAACATGGGATGTAAGTGTTGCAAGTGTTGAGAGCATTCATTGTTTGCCCCCCTAAGTTTTGTGTTGATTTGTGGAACTGGCTTGGCCAAGGTTGGTTGATTGATATCTATTAACTGTTGCTGTTAGAATGAGAAACATCAAGAATGGTTGACTCAGGCTTATATTTGGACCAATGTAGCTTTATTCACATGGTATTACAATTTATAGCTGTGCAAATAAGCGTAATCATATGGATGTAGAGATATACATTTTCTTGTCTGATTACTTGAGAAGTGTGTCACTTTGGTTGTCACTTAATATGGCAGTCATGAAGCAAAGGCATTTTACCACATTCAAGTCGAAGTGCCTTAGGCTAGACACTGAGTTGAGCAAAGACGTGCCTTCACTGAATCTTATGGTCAAAACTGCTATTATGTAAGTGGGTGATTGTGTTGAGTTGGTGACTTGGTTGGACAAGTTGAGTTGACCTCTATTTCAAAGAACTAATGCTGAAGGGGAACTGGAGAAAACCATCAAGTTTCCAACCCATTCGACTCTTCCTAGGCTTCACTTGTTGTCAGCAACCTGATATGAGTTATATCCAGATAGATTTGGGCTTGTTCAATCCTTCAATTTGCAGGTTCGATGCAATTTTACAGTAGTTATTGGTTTCAAATGTTTTTCTAGTTTGTGTTCGTGTTCGTGTTCTTGGATGCGTTTGATATATCTCTATGAAGTATGAGAAATCCTACCCCATAGTTATGTATTTTAATTCTTCTCCTTTTTAAACGTCCAAACCGGTTTGCATACTCTAGCTTTGATTCATTTTGGTTTTACACGGACATCCACGTTTAGCCCCACGTTATTAAAAATGTCGTGAAAATTTGTTGTATTTATGTAGTACAATAAATAAAGATGGAAACCAAAAATAAATTTATTATAAAAAGAAGAAGATACTTTACCATATGATTAAACAAATAGAAGACAACATGAAAAGAAATGAATAATTTTACCTTTTGAACCAAACGAAGTGAATATAATAATTTATTGTTTTTGAAAAGGACAAAAGAAACTCATGAATCAAAAGAGCCAATTGGGGTGGGGTGAGCTTCTTTGTAACGTCCCCCCATTTCCCAGGAAGAAACCTTTGTTTGTAGTGGGTCCCATTATCAAAACCTTAAGGCATCCAAAATAAACACATTTGATTTTATTAAGACTTAGTTCAATTTAGTTTATGAAATTTAATGTATAATGTTATAATCTTATGATACACTTTCATGAAGATGAGTATCAATATTTAATATGCAACAAATTTATGATTAAGTTTGTAATATCACTCTTTTCCCAAGGAATAATACACTCCCATGTCCTTAGCCGCTGGATC
This sequence comes from Cucurbita pepo subsp. pepo, assembly GCF_002806865.2. NCBI lineage: Eukaryota > Viridiplantae > Streptophyta > Magnoliopsida > Cucurbitales > Cucurbitaceae > Cucurbita > Cucurbita pepo. The sequence continues at coordinate 585,037 of NC_036638.1, forward strand.
CCATCACTGAAACACTGAAGAGATATAGCCGTTGGAGGAGCGGTGTTTCCACTAAACCCCCAAAACCCTCTCTCTCTCTCTCTCTCTCTCTCTCTCTCTCTCCATTCTCACTCTTCCAAAGCAGTCAAACAAGAGAGAGAAACAAACATCGAGAACCAAAAATATAAAAAAAATAAATAATAAAAAATAAAACTAGCCGTTAAGCTCATCAAACAAGAGAGAGAAACACAGAAGCAGAGGAAGAGGAAGAGCCTCGGGTATCTTATTGCAACCCACCTGACATTTGTGTCTCTCTCTCTCTCTCTCAGGCATTCACGTGCCCTTCTCTTCACAAACTTGGCCTCCTCCTCTTCTTATTCTCTCTACAAAACCCTTTTCCACCAACCAAAATCTCTCCTTCCTCTGTTTCATTCTTGTTTCCCTATGCTCCTTTCCGTTCCATTTTCATCTTTTTTCAAGTTTTTCTTTCCTCTTCTTTAGCTTTCCATGGATGAAATCCAAACCCCATTTGATTCCAACTCTTGTTGGAAATACCCACTTCGAGATTTTAGTGTTTTGTTGTCGGAAACTGCCGATTGGCTCTGTTTTCCAGGGAAGAATGAGAAGAAACGGATGTTTTCGAGGAAAACCCCCCATGGGTTTGTTTCTTCTCTTCATTTTGGATTAGTTTTGTTCCTTTTTGTGGTCAGTTTTGTCTGTGTTCAGCCTGTTTTGAGCCAGGATTGGGACGGCGTGGTTGTGACTCAGGCTGATTTTCAATCCCTTCAGGCATTCAAGCAAGAACTTGATGATCCTAAAGGGTTCTTGAAGAGTTGGAATGATAGTGGATTTGGTGCTTGTTCTGGTGGTTGGGTTGGGATTAAATGCGCCAAGGGACAGGTTATTGTGATACAGCTTCCATGGAAGGGATTAGGAGGTCGAATCACTGAGAAGATTGGCCAACTTCAGGCCCTTAGGAAGCTCAGTTTACATGACAACTTCATTGCTGGATCCATCCCTTCTTCATTGGGGCTTCTTCCAAATCTTAGAGGAGTTCAGTTGTTCAATAATCGATTTTCGGGGTCGCTCCCTCCCTCGTTGGGGCGTTGTCCTCTGCTTCAAACTCTTCACATTAGTAACAATTTGCTCACCGGAACAATCCCATCTAGTTTGGCTAACTCCACCAAACTCTATTGGCTTAACTTGAGCTATAACTCGTTTTCCGGTCCGATCCCGACGAGTCTCACTCGATCGGTGTCCCTTACTTTCCTCGCTCTTCAACACAACAATCTCTCAGGCAGCATTCCCGACTCGTGGGGAAGCGATGCCACAAACCAGGTGTTTCAGCTCAAGTCTTTGACTCTTGATGACAACCTCCTCTCAGGTACCATACCAACTTCTTTAAGCAAGTTAAGTAAGGTTCAAGTGGTTTCCCTTAGCCACAATAGGCTAAATGGTGGCCTTCCTGATGAACTTAGTAGGCTTTCTTTGCTCAAAACTTTGGATGTTTCTAATAATTTCCTTAATGGAAGCATACCCCAAAGTTTTGATGGATTGAGAAATCTGTCTGTTCTCAACTTGAGTAGAAACAGATTCAATGGTCATATACCTTCAACTTTGGGGAACATTTCAACACTTACTCAACTTGATCTATCTCAGAACAATCTAAGTGGAGAAATCCCAGCTTCTCTTGCTGATTTGCAAGCTCTTCAATCCTTAAACGTCTCGTATAACAACCTTTCGGGTTCGGTACCGGTGGCCCTTGCCGAAAAATTCAATGCGAGTTCCTTTGTTGGGAACATTCAGCTCTGTGGGTTCAGTGGTGCGATTCAGTGCCTGTCCCCTGCCCCTTCTCAAGAAGTTCCTGCTCCTCCGCTGGAAAGTTCGACATCCCGACATCGGAAATTAAGTACTAAAGATATAATCCTCATAGCAGCAGGATCCCTCCTTGTAGTATTGGTTATAGTTTTCTTTGTACTGCTGTGCTGCTTGATAAGGAAAAGAGCTGCTTCGAAAGAAAAGGATGGCGGTGAGGCAGCAGCAGCTGCGGCTGTGAGGACCGAGAAGGGTGTCCCTCCGACGAGCAGTGAAGTTGAAGCGGGAGGGGATGCTGGAGGAAAGCTCGTCCATTTCGAGGGGCAAACGGTGTTCACAGCAGATGATCTTTTGTGTGCAACAGCAGAAATAATGGGAAAGAGTACTTATGGGACTGTTTACAAGGCTACATTGGAGGATGGAAGTCAAGTTGCAGTAAAGAGATTGAGAGAGAAGATCACTAAGAGCCAGAAGGAATTTGAAGCAGAGGTCAATATACTTGGAAAGATCAGGCATCCAAATCTTCTAGCTTTGAGGGCTTATTACTTGGGACCTAAAGGAGAAAAGCTTCTTGTTTTCGATTACATGCCGAACGGGAGCCTCGCAACGTTCCTGCACGGTAACTGCAAATTTCATATCTTGTTTTACGTCTTAAGGTAATAATGTGTGTATGTACGGTAAGCTTGCTTGCTCTAACTTCTTTGAAATCTACAGCTCGTGGACCGGAAACATTCATCGATTGGCCGACGAGGATGAAGATAGCTCAGGGTATGACTCGTGGCCTGTGTCACCTTCACGCACACGAGAACAGCATCCATGGAAACCTAACATCCAGCAACATTCTACTTGATGAGTACATAAATGCTAAGATTGCAGATTTTGGCCTGTCAAGGTTGATGACAGCCGCTGCAAGCTCAAATGTGATAGCAACTGCAGGGGCACTCGGGTACCGAGCACCAGAGCTTTCAAAGCTGAAGAAAGCGAATACGAAAACTGACATTTACAGCCTTGGAGTGATCATATTGGAACTCCTGACTGGAAAGTCCCCCGGTGAAGCCATGAACGGAGTCGATTTGCCGCAATGGGTTGCATCAATTGTCAAAGAGGAGTGGACCAATGAAGTTTTCGATATGGAACTGATGAAGGATGCCTCTACCATTGGAGATGAGTTGCTGAACACGCTAAAACTCGCTTTGCATTGCGTCGATCCATCACCGTCGGCAAGACCAGAAGTTCAACAAGTTCTACAACAACTGGAGGAGATTAGGCCAGAAACTGCTCCCAGTTCTGGGGACGACGGAGCTGGAGGAGGAGGAGGACCCCCTTCAACAAGTGAGTGAAAAAGGGCTGCTGGGCTTATATCCAAATAGGCAAACCGAGTGTTGGTTAGTTAGTTAGTTTAGTTAGTGGATAGAACAAGAGAGGCTTCTGTGATTCTTTCAATTCTTTTAAGGGTGTTTTCTGCGAGAGTAAATTAATTTGCAAGTAGTTTTTATTGAATACAATATATTTTAGACTCAAAGATATAGAGTTTACAAGATCACAACGTACACCGAATCGCTCGAACCGCTCGCTAAATCTACAAGAAACTCCTCATAAATGCAAAAGGTATATGTTTGTATACATACTTGTAAAAAGCTACATACTTTTCAGCTGCTCTCTTTTACATAACCTCTAGTTTCTTCTGCAAGATTCTCCCAAGCCTTTGCCATTTTCTCTGCATATCCCACCTGCAAAAATGAACTTTGAATTAAGGTACTCCAAACCAGTTACATGACGAAAGCTTGCTTTCGGTTGTGTAAATGTTGTCAAAATAATCCAACCTGATTAAGGACAAAGCCTTTTAACATATTCTTGAAGTCTTCTTGCATCTCCCTGTCGAGCCTCTCGAGCTCACTCCTATTGTTTTCCTGCACTCAAAGTATACTTATACTTAACACTTCATGCAGCTCTCTAGAACCAAAAGATCTCGAGCATCTGAAGACTATAATTTCAAACAATTCAGCCAATTACATACACACATATGGGTGGTATTTGTAATACGGATGCCTTGAAGTGTAACCGGGTGCATTCGATTTTCCATGTAATCATCTTTTATATCGTCCAAAGTGAAATAGTAAGTAGAAATAATACACACAGAAAAATGGGACAAACAAGAGGCAATCTAATCTACCTTGATGCGGTCATATTCTCTTACTGCACGAGTCTTAGCATCCTCTGTAACATGCACAGTATCTTTCAACTCTTCAATTTTCCGCAACCTGGACCTGTCTCCACCAAATATCTTGGACGAAGCAACCTCAAGCTTCTCGATCCTCGTTTGCAAGGAAGATAGATCTGATGATAGGGTCTGAACTGTCAGCAGCGCACTTGCTCGGTCAGAAAATGCACCGTTGACAGCTAACATAACTCCAAGATAATCGTGAAGCTTATCCTGCAATGGATTCACGAAAAGAACAATCAATTGATGGATTCAGTCTCCTTCAAAGAACTTTCAAAATTCGCTTAATCAATCATTTTGAAACGAGTTTTATAACTTTCCAAAGTGTGCATACTATTTCATCTTGCAACAAGTTTCTTAGCACTTACCAAATGCTTCACTGTTTGTGAATTTAGTTCTCTATACAATCTGCTACTTTTAACAGCAGCAGTGGCCAAATTTTTCATGTCAGCAGCTCGAAATCTTTGAGACTCGAAGATAGCTTCTTCAGTCTCAAATTTGGACAACTTTACAAATGCTAAACCCAGTTCTCCCATTGTCTCTCCGATGTCTTGCTGAGCTTTCACAAGTGATTCGGCCTTCAAAACAATGGTATATACACAAGCAACATTACTAGAAAGTATAAAGAAACGAGCCCCATTTATTTTCTCAATAAAAAATGAAGGGCATTCAGCAATATATTTCAGAATTAATCACAACTTAATCCTATTCTTCCTAGCAGAAATTTTGTCTTCCAACGTAAATCAAGCTGGACAAGAAAACTGTAGTTCAAGATAGCTTCTCAAAATGCTTATATTAATTACTCCTAATCCAAACGCCATGGTATCTAAAATTCTCTAGTTATACATGATAGAGATAAGTATGAAAACCTTTATAGCACTAGATTCACACCTGTAGAGACAAATCGATAAGTTGCTGTTCAATGTCCATTAATTTCTCTTTCTTCTCCAAAAACTCCTTATCTTCTTCCACCACCATCGGCTTCGCCCCAACCCAATCGTTGGACATTGATTGCTTCAATTCCTTGAAGATTCTCAACAAATCTCTGCCCCCTTTTGCAGGTTTTGCCACTTCCTGCAAATCCACAGCCGCAGTTGGTTCCCCAAATAGCTGCCTCGGCAGCTTCACCGCTCCATCAAGCATCCTTGAAGCTACATCAGTGCTTCTAACTAATGGTAATGACCCCTTCGCCTCCAAAAACATTCTCAACTCCTCACTTTTCCGAATTACTGGATGCAATGCCAATTTCCTCAAATACTTCTCTAATGCAACCCTCCTATGCTCCACAAACTCCTGTTTCTGCATCATTTGGCTCTCCACCACGTTCTTATCCGGCCTCATCGGTATGAAAAACCCACGGTACGTCTCCAGCAACCGATCAGACAATGCGACAACATCCTTGAAACGCCTTCGAACACCAAATTCGGATCCAGGTCCCCCGTATTCAGGAAGATTCGTCCTCGTCGTAATCAGATACGTGTAAAAACCACTTCCACCGGGAACCAACGAATTGTTCAGCTCATCCATTCTCTGCGGATCCGAAACCGAAATACTCAAGAACTCAGAGCTCAAAGCGTTCGCTGTAGTGGAGAAGTCAGGGCTACCATCGCGACCATTGGACGATGAATCAAAAGACGTGAAAATCGCCTCAGCATAAGAAGGAGGCTCAAGAAACGAATCGAAAGGCGAATCAGGGCTTTGACGGTCCGCATAAGAGGGCGACGACGAAAGCAAGGGATCGTAGTTAATCGTCACCGGCCGACTCAATTGACTGTTCCGACCTTGAGATTGGGTGACGGGAGGATCGTCAAGAACCAAACTCTCCATTTCTTCACGAGACGAGTGGAGGCCCGCCTCCTCCTCCTCCTGATCTCCATTACTCATCATCATATCGAATCGAACAACGAGAAAATAACATAAAAACAAACGAGATTAGGAAAAGACAACAAAAAAAAAAGGCCTAAATCAACACAAGATTCATCAAATTCGAAGTCTAAACACCATCGAATTCGAAGAACTAGTGGGGCAAACGGTGGGTAGTTGAAAGAAATGGAAGAGCATACGAAAATTTTCCCCGCATATGGAGACGAACGAACACGGGAGCCGAGGCAGTGAGTCACCACGTGGGTGAGAATAAGATTACGAAGAACTCGAGGGTTATCGAGGGATTCAGACTGAGTCGACTCAGTGTACGGGTTTGCCGAGTTGATGAATGTCTTAACTCGTGTATTTATTTAGTGAGTCAGGTGGGATTTAAAGACAAAATATTGTTAAAACTTCTTCACCTTATCCGTTTTAGATTATTTTTTTCCGAATTAAATATTTTATGGAAATTTAAAAAATAAAAATAATATATATAATTTAGTCTATGTAATTTTAAATATTAGAATTATGCTTATACCACAATTTTATCAAATGATAAGCAATAACTCTATGAGATAAGCTTTTTATTGGCTGCAATCAAGCGAATCCGGTAGTATAGACACGGGCGACTCTGACGCTCGAGTGAACCCGAATAGATAGATGTTCGGAATGTCTCGATGAGATGATTGATACATATGTCAATTCCCAATAGTTGTGTCCGAACAAGCCAAGAGGTTGATGTGTCCCAAGACATGAGACGACAGATGCATAGGTCGTGTTGTTAGGAACCGAGATGACAATGAGATGTGGAATTGTTGTATCGCAATGATTGAACATGCAAGCACAAACAGTGTGTGTGGCTAAACAAGCTTGAATTTCGCACAAATGATGTTTGACAGTTTGACGAAGCCACAAAGCTGCCCAAAAAATATGAATAGGGCTTGAGTTTCAAGGCTGGTCATGAGCATGGTAGCTAGAAGAGAGGTGACAACAATCATCGATAATCTAATCGAGAGAGACCAAAGAGAGATAATAAATATAGAGAAAACATCGATGAACAAAATCAGAAAGAAATCGACAGAGAATAAATTGTTATAAAGTTTCATTTTTTAAGTACCTTTTCGACTGATATATTTTGGTAAAATAATAATTTCGGTGTATTTTAACTAAAATTATTAAGAAAACAATTTCTATGTTTAAATTAATCCTCTATAATTTAATAAATAATTATTTTACCTAAAAAATTTAATTCTTAAATTTTAATATGCAACAATTTAATTTCCATGTTTTTAAAATTTACAACTATTTTTATTCTTTACCATAAAAGATGGATCAAATTAAATTCAATTTTTATTACGTACGAATTTGGTATTTTCTTATAAATATATTTAACCACCGCTCAATTTATAGGTTAAAAATTTGCATTAAATCTAAATTATTATAAAATTAAAAGTGCGTTATTACGTAAAAAAAAAAATTTAAGAATTAAATTTTAGGTTAAAATTTAGTAACCTTTTATCCTTCAGTTAAAAAGTACAGTAAATGTAATAAATGTTAAAAGTATAAAAAAGGAAGCGTTGAAACTCGAAACTTGAAAAATTACTGCTCCGAAAAGGGTAATTTAGAGGAAATAAAATTACGGAGGAGGTGAAAAATTGGGAAAAAAGGAGGGAACTTAGGTGGACAAATTTATTGGTTGTTTCGACTTACAATCCCAATTTCCAACCAAAAGCCAACGCCACAAGTTTCTGATCACACGTGGCCGTTCTCAGGCTTATCTCATCAATTTCATCATCTGGACCCTCAGATTCCCTTCCGATCACGTCAATCTAAGCCCTCTGATCTTCCATTTTTCTATTTCCCAAATTACCCTCTCCCTCTTTCCTTATTTACACTCCCCCGCCTCTTTGCCGCTACTAGTCTACGGCCCTCTCTTTTTTTTACCATTCATGCAAAGTAATGGAACGGATTCCGAGGAGCTTTTTAGCACTTTTGGGCTTTGGATTGCTCCGCCTCACTCACTTCACTCCCCTCTCTCTCTCCCTTTCGAGCTTTCAGGTATTTCTCTCTCGTTTTCGCATTGCATTTCCACCTCTGTTCGTCTCGTTTTTGTGGCGGTTCTTCGTCCGCCGGGGGATGATCGCCACCGGTTGAGTTCCTATTGTGGTTAATCAGGTCTGTGATTTGATCGGACTTTGTTTTCTCTCGATTTTTGTTTGGATTGTTTTTGGTGTGGAGTGTGATTGCGGTGACGATGATGGTGATGAACGGTGTGTATTTTGTTAAGGAGGATGATTGTTTTTGTAATGGCGACGGTTAATTGTTGATTGGTCTTGTTTGTTTTCAGCTCAAATTATAGGTATTTTCATGCCTGTTTGTGTTTTTCTCTCTTTCTGTGTTTTGTTTAATATCTCTGTTTCTGTCGATTATGGGGATACTAATTTCTTCTGTGTTTCCAGCTGACGACATTATTATTGAACGGTTCTCCATTTTTACTGATGATGGTATTGGTGTTTTCAGGAGTGGAGCAGTGAAAATCAGCTACATGACGATGACCTTGCTTGTCGTGTCATTTTCGATTTTTTGCTGAATTTCTGTAAGTTTACATGATTGAATGATGGGGGGTTTTTTTTCCGAATTAAATTCGCAGGATTATCTTTTAAAATGAAAGCTATGATTAGTGTTGTAACGTCTGAAGTGATAGTGGGCTGTGAATTTTGCGCAGAAGGTTTAGAAATACGAAGGGGATTTTTTTTTAAGAAAAAATTACTATTTGAGTACCATTTTTGTAACTGCGATGATTCTTACGTTGTGCAAGACTACATAAGAGCAGAGTTATTAACATGAGTTCTTGTTGGGTTTCATTCTTGCAGATAATCGACTTGTTTTTCTTAGTGGAAATTGTTAAAGCGGCTCTGCTGTTTGGGTGGCGATAAAGGATGGTTAAAAGACGTTTATATGAATTCAAGCATCCATTCAATGATTACCGTAATATTTGCCTCTCCTTCTTTCTTTTTACGTTCTCGATGTTGCAATGGTAGTAATATGATGACCTCCAACTATTTCGTGGTCTCAGATCTGGATGTTAACAATCCAATATCATACATGTTATCTCTGTTGTTCGTATGTCTGATAAATCCTTTCAGATATTGCATAATTCAGTACATTCAGTTCATTAGGGCAATGTCATCTATTTTTTACTCTGCCTTCATATGTATTTCCTAAGTTCAACTTTTCAGTTAAAATTCTGATTTCTTTCTGAAAGCTTTCGAGGCGATGTGCTGTGGTTCTTGGCAAGCTGCGGAGAAGATAAGAATTAGGAATGGTTCAATCACCCTTCATTTAGTGAATGATCAGTTCATGATTCTGGAAAGAGGTCCTTACACAGACTTCCGCATTAGGTCGAGACAAGCGACTTCGTCTGACTGCACCTGTTTTCTACGACCTGGTGTTGATATTTGTGTCCTCTCTTCCTCTCACAGCACGGAAAATACTGATGTGCAAGGTTCAGAGCCTGTAAGCGACCTTCTATTCAATTTTCTGAGCTATATTTAGTTTGCATTTTTTGTTAATATAGCATTCCCCCATTATTGTGCTCTAACATATGAAATGTCACGTTCATGGAGGGATAATAGTTCTTGTTTTATTCAATCAGTAGAACTCCTTCAACATCAAATTTCTTATGAAATGATTTTGTTTTAGGAAAGTATAACATTTCTTCTAAAACTATATTCTTGTTTTGTCTCATATTTGTTTCAATTCTGGATTTGATGCTCTTTGTCTGTCCTATTAATTGAAGTTTTGATATATTTGAAGTGTTTTTTTAATGTTAATGCCATGTGTGTGTTCCTTTTCCTATAGCTTTGTTCTGGCTCATTTGAAATGTGTTGTCATTTCTTGTTTGTTAACTATTTGAATAATTTTCAATGGAAATTTGGTAGGCTCATATTATGCCTTTCTCAAAGTTTCAAGTTTCTTGTACAGGTTAATTAACTGCAGTTTCTCTGAACCTCTGTCTGTTCATAGATTGCTATTTCTTCTGCTAATGATATCTACATGGTACTTCTGCTATTAAGATTAACATGGTACCTATTATTCAGGAAAAGAAAGATAACTTCAAACTGTGTAATATAGACTTTGTTTCACTGCCAGGTCTATGGAAAGAAATGTCAATAATAAACTTACTAAAATACTGAAGTTTCTATTAGACAACACTACAATGTTGAAATGGATGGTGGTCTCTCATTCACCTATTGATTTATGTTTTTGACTCGTGAATGATTTATATTTGGAGAGCTCTTGTTCTTTATCTAGAGCTTAATCAACAGGGTTGGTTTCTTAGGTGTGGATCGATGCTAAAATAAGCTCAATTGAGCGGAAGCCTCATGATTCTGGGTGTTCATGCCAGTTTTATGTCCAATTATATGCTGCTGATAAAAAACCCCTTGGTTCAGAGAAGGGATCGCTTTGTAAAGAAATCATAGCAATGGGAATTGATCAGATCTTTGTACTCCAAAAGGTTAGGAAACACTTCTGTGAAGATCAACACTACCGATGGGATTTCTCTGAGGACTGCGCACTGTTGCCAAAAACAAAACTGCTTCTGGGAAAATTTCTGTCCGATCTTTCTTGGTTAGTAGTAACATCAGCATTGAAACATGTCACTTTTGACGTAAGATCAGTGGATAACAAGATCTTGTACCAAGTGTTGGAAAGTAATCAGAAGGGCACTTCAATAGCTTCTGACAAGATTTTATACGTTGTAAACTTTAGAAATGATGATGGTATGTTTATTCCAATAATACATCAGCTAAATTCATCTGATAGGATTGAGATGTCTCCTGCAGATGATGCATTTGACAGTCAATTGCACTCATTCACCGATCTTATGGACTTGAGGCGTTCAAAACGCCGTAATGTCCAACCTGATCGTTTTCTTGGCTGTGATAGTATCAATGAATCAGAAATTGACTACAGCGGAACCAGGATATATAAAACAGAGCAATTGAATGATGATGATGAGATGACATTACCACTTGCTTACCTGTTTGCCACGAATGCAGGTCCTTCAAAAGTAAAGACGGAAAATGAAAGCAACAATCATTTCAATCAATTGAGTGTACATGATGATCTCTCTGATTTCAAGAGCAGACTAAGATCATTGGAAATGAGTGATGAAGTAGAAGATAAAAATCAACTTGCTATAGTTCCTGTAATTGATGAACAGCCAATAGCATCTGATCCATATCCTGATGATGCCAATGGTTGTGGTAACTTTACGAAACAGATAACTGAAATTTCAGCTAGGTATTACTACATTAACAATAAACGCAAAGTCCGGAAAAGAAACTTTTCAGACTTTGAAGACGAGAACTTTGAGAATGGTAGCTGGGGAAAGGCTTCGAGCAGTAAAGGTAGGAAGACCAGGTATCATTCCATATGTTATAAAGAGGATGGTTCTCCCAAAGAAAGAACTTGGCAGAAACGGTCCTTAGGTGCAGGTGCATACAAGGATTTGATCAATTCCTTCCTGAAGAATATTGACTCAACAATTCAAAAAGAAGAGCCACAGATAATTGATCAATGGAAAGAATTTAAGAACAAAACTTCCTTGGATAAGAGGAACGAGATGGAACTGCCCTCTAATGAGGAGAAGGAAGAAAACTCTGAGATTGAAATGCTGTGGAGAGAGATGGAAATATCCCTTGCCTCAAGTTACCTTATTGATGCTAACCAGGTAAACTAATTAAACATAAATGATCTTAGATTTGTTATAGTTAAATGGATATTCATGATGATGCTCATTCAGATTGCAAAGATTTGGTTTTACAGGGTTTTAGTAATGGAACATCAGTGGAGCCTGAACAGAAAGTAAGCAAATGGTGCCAGCATGAGTTCAAGTTGAATGAAGAGATAGGGATGCTCTGCCATATATGTGGCTTTGTGAGCACTGAAATTAAAGATGTCTCAGCACCATTTGTAAGTCAAATTCAAAACACTAGAATGCTGGAATGTTTTTATCATATTCTTCAGTAATCTTTCACTCCGCCTATCTTGGCTGGGAAACTTTTGATATCATAGTATTGCTCCATGTGAAACTTTTGATATCTTAGTATCACTCCATGTGCATACTCTTCTACGAATGAAATAATGTGCTGTAGGATATGCTCGTAAAATGTTGTTTTATGATTTGAAATGACATCTATAGTTTCATTCTGGCTGTACCCTCTGTAATTCTGCATCATTGGTCTATCTGGCCCTCATTTTTCTTTTGTGCAAATTGTTATTTGCATATTTTTCAACTATGTTGTGTTTGATCCCATCCTTATATTGCTTCTAAAATGTTGTAAATTATGGCTGGTGTTCCTTTTTTATGCTATCTCAACAGAAATTGACAACTTTTTTCTCTCTATAGATGCAACACATGAGCTGGAATTCCGAAGAGCGGAGGATTGAAGAAAAAGATGAGCACAATACTGACGATGAGGAGGAGATGAATATTTTCTGTGGCCTGCCTTCTTCTGATGGTACCTTATCGGAAGAAAATGACAATGTCTGGGCCTTGATCCCTGAATTCAGAAGGAAATTACATCTCCACCAAAAGAAAGCATTCGAGTTCCTGTGGAAAAATGTTGCTGGTTCTATGGTTCCAGCTCTCATGGATCAAGCATCTCGTAAAATAGGTGGTTGTGTGATATCCCATACACCAGGAGCTGGAAAAACCTTTCTGATCATCTCATTCCTCGTTAGTTACTTGAAACTGTTTCCAGGGAAAAGGCCCCTTGTCCTTGCTCCAAAGACAACTCTTTATACATGGTATAAGGAATTTATTAAGTGGGAAGTTCCAGTACCAATTCATCTAATACATGGTCGTAGAACGTACCGAGTTTTCCGGTCGAACTCAAAACCAGTCACATTTGCTGGAGGTCCAAGGCCGACAGATGATGTCATGCACATCTTGGATTGCCTGGAAAAGATAAAGAAGTGGCATGCACATCCAAGTGTTCTTGTTATGGGCTATACATCATTTCTTACATTAATGAGGGAAGATGCAAAATTTGCTCACAGAAAGTACATGGCCAAAGTTTTGCGCCAAAGCCCCGGTATCTTAATATTGGATGAGGGGCATAACCCCAGGAGTACTAAGTCCAGGCTGAGGAAGGTTTTGATGAAAGTTGAAACAGACCTCAGAATACTCCTCTCAGGTACCTTGTTTCAAAATAATTTCTGTGAATATTTCAATACTCTTTGTTTGGCAAGACCTAGGTTTGTGAATGAAGTGTTGAAGAAACTAGATCCCAAATTCAAGAGGAAGAAAAGAAAAGCTCCACACTTGCAAGAAGCTCGGGCAAGGAAATTCTTTTTAGATAAGATAGCTCGGAAAATCGATGCAGGTGATGGAGAAGAGAGGCAGGAAGGTCTGAACATGCTAAGAAATATGACAAGTGCGTTTATTGATGTTTATGAAGGTGGAAGTAAGGATGGCCTTCCTGGTTTACAAATTTACACCTTACTAATGAACACAACTGACATACAGCAACAAATTTTGAATAAACTTCATAAGATAATGGCTAAATACCCTGGATATCCCCTTGAGTTAGAGCTCCTCATAACTCTCGGTTCAATCCATCCTTGGTTAGTAAAAACTGCGGTTTGTGCTAGCAAATTTTTCAGTGAGAGGGATCTGATGGAACTAGAAGGATACAAATTCGATTTGAGGAAAGGTTCAAAGGTGATGTTTGTTCTGAATCTTGTGTACCGTGTCGTCAAGAAGGAAAAAATTCTAATCTTCTGCCACAACATTGCACCTGTCAAACTATTCATAGAGCTGTTTGAGAACGTATTTAGGTGGAAGAGAGGCCGAGAAATCTTGGCCCTCACAGGGGACCTTGAGCTATTCGAACGAGGAAAAGTGATGGATAAGTTTGAAGATCCCTTAGGGCCATCCAAAGTCTTGCTTGCTTCAATTACTGCTTGCGCAGAAGGCATTAGTTTGACTGCAGCTTCACGAGTCATCTTACTAGACTCCGAGTGGAATCCTTCGAAGACAAAGCAGGCCATCGCTCGAGCATTCCGTCCAGGCCAGCTTAAGGTGGTCTATGTCTATCAACTACTGGTAACTGGCACATTGGAAGAGGACAAGCACAAGAGAACTACATGGAAGGAATGGGTGTCAAGTATGATTTTCAGTGAGGCGTTTGTGGAGGATCCTTCTAAATGGCAAGCAGAAAAGATTGAAGATGAAGTTCTTAGGGAGATGGTGGAGGAAGATAGAGTCAAATCGTTTCATATGATTATGAAAAACGAGAAGGCTTCTACTGTGATCAGAGAAAAGGATTAGCCTCACAATATCCTGGTAAGTTATCTCTCTTCTTCTCTGTCTCATATCATATCATATCATATGTATGAATAATGACTGCTTCCTCTCCTCTCATGTTTATTAAATAGATGTTTGTATAATAAGATGAAAATTGTGTCATTCTTTACCAATAATCATCTGTTGTGCAATTTTGAACTTTAGTAGAATTAACTGCCTAGTTGTGACTTGATGAACTATTTTCTCAATCATTTTGCTTATCACAAGCTGCTGATCTTGGAAATTCATGTTTTGGGAATTTGATTTGCCATATTTGCTTTACATCTGACACGCCTCATTCACAACTTTATTAATCTTTTTCCTTTAGCTGAAGGGTTTGAATTGTCTTCTCAAAATCCATTTAATTTGCGTTACCTTTCCTCTCTTCTAATTTCTAGATTGTTTACTAATTAAAACAAGATTATCTAATGCTTTTATATTAATTATGGTGTTACGCGTGATTGTGTTAATTATATTCCGTCTTTTAATAGCTGTATGTAATATGACTAATTGTATCAACTATATATATTGATATTGATGTACGATTATGTGTCTTCTTATGTTCATGTTATCAGGTTACACTCTAGAGACTATTTAAAGGGCCACTAACTAATCTCTAGTATTGAACGGTCTAGATTAACATAGTCTGCATATATATCTTGGTAGTATGTTAGATTGACATAGTCTGCATATGTATCTCAATAGCAGGTATTATCAAATTACTATGTGAGACTACTAGAGAGTTACCAACTAACCTCTGGTATTGAATTGAGTCTACATATATATCTCAGTGGTTAGTCGAGCCATGAGGTCGTGTTATGTTATCAAGCACTTGTGAGGAGAATTAGAGGATTGCTAACTAATAGTAGGTATTATCAGGTTACTATGTGAGACTATTGGGGAGTTACCAACTAACCTCTAGTATTGAATTGAGTTTACATATATATCTCAGTGGTTGGTCGAGACACGTGGTCGCTCCCTTCATGTTATGTTATCAAGCACTTGTGAGAAGAATTAGAGGATTGCTAACTAATAGTAGATATTGTCAAGTATCTATGTGAGACTATTAGAGAGTAACCAATTAACCTCTAGTATTGAATTGAGTCTACCTATGTATTTTAGTAGTTGGTGCAGACACGAGGTTGGCTCCCCTCATGTTATGTTATCAAGCACTTGTGAGGACAATTGCAAGATTGCTAACTAACTTCTAGTAGTGACGGTCTAGATTGATGGGGGTATTCTACAAATAAAGAGATTAGTATAATAACTTTTTTTTTTCTGAGTATGGAATAGGTACGAAAACTTAGAGATAGCAATAATTTAATGAATTATTGAAGCTTCAATTGGGCAATAATTTATGAGAGATAGTGATCAAAGTGGTCCGTACGCATCAGCAGGGAAAGTAGGAAGAAGGATCAGTGTTAGAAAATTTGGGAAATTGGAATGCATTTATTTTTTATTTACTTAATTCTTACTTTTTTCCAGCTTTAAATTTGAAATAACACATAAATATATTATTTCATAACAAATTTAAAATCTCAATTTGGTTTTTAAAATTTCTAAGATGTTTCTAGTTTGCCACATTAATTATTTAATAGATTGCATGGTCGCATATATGCTTATTAATGTGCTCATACGAATATGGACGGAATTAGAGCCACATAAGTTGTCCAAGTGCGTAGTAGTGGGTGAATATTTGGTGCCAAAAGTAACATTAAGAACTAAGACCCAATTGACATAAAGTTGGAGTTGGAATGAAAATCAATTCAAATGAAAATATTATTCCTTTGTTATTGTTTATTAACAGTTTTTTGGATTTAAAATTATTAATTTATTAATTAAAGACGCCTCTGGGAATAGGGTTGGGCTTTACTTACCAAGAAAGTTTCAGATTTAAAATTATAACAGTCCAAGCTCACTCTGAACCGATATTGTACTTTTCTTTGAATTTTTCTCAAAGTTCATATCAGAGAGAAATTTTCACAAAAATGCTTTCGTGTTTCGAAATTGTGTTCTTTTATGGAAACCAAACCGTCTTTCGTTTTCGTTGTCTTCATGGAGGTTAAGAAACTTTTTTATTTTATTATTATTATTTTTTTTTTTTTTTTTGACACGAGTATTTGCCACGGCGGGATTAGCATAGAAGAAGAGGATCATTTTGAACGGATCAGTTTGACTGCATTGAGTGTTGACCTCATTGATCTGTTGAATTGGACAGATTTGACTGCTTCAATCCGACAAATTTACAATATTATCCTTAAAATAGCATGGAGGTGAAGATGGTATAAAAAAATGGTGGAATAGCCTAATTGTAGAGCTATAAAAATTTATAAAACTTTTGAAATTTCTAACCCATTTAAAATTATTATAATTAAATTTTCTACCTAATAAAAAAACAAAACTTTGGCTAATTTTAATTTTTAATATCATTATAAATTTAAAAAAAAAATAAAATAGCATGCTTAAGGTATCCATATTCCTAGCTTTTCACGTTTTTTTCAATTTAAGTTATTAGAAAAAAAAAAAAAAACAGCAACTAGCTCATATCTTTTTTATTTTTTAATAGCACCAAATATAATTTAAAAAAATACAATAATACAAAATTTAATAAAAATAAAATAAAATAAAATGAGAAAGTTGCAATTAAGTAAAGTAAATGGCAATTAGTTGGTGCCCAAAGGCGCGCAAGTTGATTATCCACTTGCAAGTCCGGCGTAAGCTTTATGATTAATAATTTAAAAAAAAAAAAAAAAAAAAAAAAAAAAAAAAAAAAAAAAAAAAAAAAAAAAAAAAAAAAAAAAAAAAAAAAAAAAAAAA